>NC_092343.1:348772689-349076736 GCF_046630445.1 Rutidosis leptorrhynchoides
AAGATCGGTTCCGAATTAAAAACTCCTTGGAGGAACCACCCACCTTAGAGCTTGAAGAACTTCCAAGTCACTTGGAATATGGTTTTTTACAAGGTACGTCACAACTACCGATTATCATTTCTTCTCATCTAACCGGTGATGAAAGTGGTCGGTTATTAAATGTTCTTAAGGACCACAAATGGGCTATAGCATGGAAGACTACCGACATAATGGGTATTAATCCTTCTTTTTGCACTCACAAAATGCTCATGGAGGATGAGTATAAACCGGTCGTTCAAAGACAAAGAAGGTTAAACCCAAATATGAAGTAAGTTGTAAAGAAAGAGGTAGTCAAGTTACTTGACGCTGGGTTAATATACCCTATCTCCGATATCCCATGGGTGAGTGTGTGCAAGTTGTACGTAAAAAGGGGGTACCACCGTTATGCTTAATGAAAGAAACGAACTTGTTCCAACACGCACAGTGACGGGGTGGAGAGTATGCATCGATTATCGTCGTTTGAATGACGCCACCAGGAAGGATCATTTCCCGCTACCATTCATTGACCAAATGCTTGAATGTTTGGCGGCGAAGGAATTCTATTGTTTCCTGGATGGATTTTTTAGGTACTTCCAAATCCTCATTGAGCTCATGGATTAAGAGAAAACCACTTTCACTTGTCCTTATGGTACATTTGCATATAAGCGCATGCAATTTTGTTGTGCAATGCACCCGGCACCTTCCAACGGTGCATGATGACCATATTTCATGACATGGTTGAGGAATGTATAGAAGTGTTTATGGATGACTTCTCCATCTTTGGAGACTCCTTTGGCCATTGTCTTTGCAATCTTGAGCGAATGCTCATTCGTTGTGAAAAGTCAAACCTTGTGTTGAATTGGGAGAAGTGCCACTTCATGGTGAAGGAGGGCATTCTTCTTGGTCATAAAATTTCTCGTGTTGGGATTGAGGTTGATCCAGCTAAAATTGATGTTATTCATAAGCTTCCTCATCCCACCAATGTTAAATAAATCCATAGTTTTCTTGGTCATGCGGGCTTCTATCGACGGTTTATCAAGGATTTTTCCAAGATTACCCGCCCCATGACTAAACTCCTTGAGAAGGACATTCCCTTTGATTTTAATGCCAATTGTGTGAACGCCTTTTCCATTATCAAAGATAAGCTAACACACGCTCCGATCATCACCCGATTGGGTGTTACCTTTTTAGCTTATGTGTGATGCGAGTGATGTTACCTTAGGCGCGGTCTTGGAATAAAAGAAGATCAATCACTTCCAACCAATTTATTATGCAAGTAAGACGGTTATGGGAGCTCAAATGAATTATACAACTACTAAAAAAGAGCTCCCAGCGGTTGTCTTTGCTTTTGATAAGTTTCATTCTTATTTGATTTTGTCCAAAACCGGTCTACATCGATCACTCGGCTCTAAAATACCTCTTTGCGAAGACAGATTCTAAGCCATGTCTCATTCGTTGGGTTCTTCTTTTGCAAAAATTTGACATCGAGATAAAGGATAAGAGAGGAGCCGAGAATCTTACAGTGGATCATCTATCAAGGTTAGAGAACCCGGAATTGGAGAGACTTTACGAATTGGTTATTCCTGAAACATTCCGCGATGAGTCTCTCTTGAGGGTTGATGATACATCTGATGTCCCTTTGTTTGCGGATTTCGAGAACTATCTCGCTTCGGGTGTTCTTGTGTCAGTAATGACTCATCAACAAAAGAAGAAATTCTTTTCTGATTTGAGATATTATTTCTGGGAACACCCGGATCTATTTCATGTAAGGGCGGACCAAGTGGTTCGCCGATGTGTGTTTGGTAAAGAGGCTTGGCAAATTCTCGATCATTGTCACTTAGGACCTACGGGTGGGCATTTTGGGCCGAGCTACACCGCTAAAAAGGTTTTTGACTCGAGTTTCTATTGGCCGACGATCTTCAAAGAAGCTCATGCCATGGTCCGAACTTGTAATGCTTGCCAACGGTAGGGGAATATATCCAAAAGGGATGAAATTGATGGAATTCAACATAATAACAAGTTTCTTAATATTAATAAAATCATGAAACCAATTTATTTTAAGTTATAACAAGTGGAAGCATAATTACTAAGAAAACAAGTTTATATGCATAACCATTTTAATTGAATTCCATATAGTTATCAAGTTATGAAATAATGCTTACATATAACAAAGAAGGAAGAAGATTATACCTCCTCTAAGATGAGTTAGGAGCTGAATTTGGACAGCAATATGGTTGATAAAGATGATGGAATAAAGCCTCTAACTTGAAGCCTCAAGCAAGTAATACCCCAAGCTTTCAATCACCAACACCTTCCTATATGTGGTTAGGATTTTGGACACTTAATTGAGCTTGTAAAAAAAATTTAGAACCCCTTTATGAACTAAAAACCCCAAGGCCATAAATGGAAAGCAGCTCCCCCGTTGTGCAGTTTTTTTTAAGCTCATTTATCTATTGTTTCACTTGAGAGAATAAGTCCTTTCTTGGTACATGAGTTGCCTATGCCTATATGGACTTGTGTAGCCTTAAAAGTAACAAAATAAGACTAGCATGTGAGTCTTGGATAGACAAAAATCTGCACTATATCTTATATATATAACAATGTTTATATATATAACAATGTTATATATATATATATATATATATATATATATATATATATATATATATATATATATATATATATATATATATATATATATATATATAACCTTGATATATATATAAAACATGTATATCTTTTATGTTACTTTTATATTTTATAAACCTTTTATAAAATATAACACAATATAATCATTTAATTTCATAAACAATTATATATAAATTATCCAAATAATTTATCTCAAGTGATAACATTTTAGAAAAACTGATTTTCTAAAATCGAAGTGTCGCGTATTTACTTAATGATTTAATCGTTAAGCTTGAATATGTTTAACGTGTCGGTAAGCTTGTTATTAGGTATGACCCGACTTGGATCATAACATATTAGCCACATTAATTAAATATGTCTCTCGGGCATACGAAAAACCTTCAATCTCCCACTTGCACGAGAAACGTAAGAAATTAATGCAAGCGACGGACACCACCTAACTACCGTCCATCACCCCCAATATGTTATGACTATGTGCCATTCAATAACATCATCCTTTTCGAGTTCCCATCTCGAATATGAATAGGTGATTCTTTTCATTATATCCTTTCATCCTAGATGTCATGTTAAATCCAAGGGATACAGAGTGATCACTCCCTTTTAGATTTAACTTTATCAGGCCTTAGACATCTGACTCTCAACGAATAAGAGGGACAAATTCCATCTTGACTACATACGTCCTAAATATACACCTTGCATTATACCTGAACTCTTCCTTATGAACTACCATATTTCAGAATAGTGAAGGAAAGAATCAAGGCACAATACTTGGTAAATATCCGAACCTAATATGTATCTCAGGTCAGAGGATACAATGATATTCGCCTTTACTCAAGATTACATGTGATCAACCACAAAGGCTCCATTTAGTAAATCTTGAGGGCGGGTCTTCCAATATTTGCATCCCACAAATATCTATGAACCTTGGTAGCAACCTTGCCCCACATTCAGTCTGTGAATGTATACCAATCCAAGTTCATAATAGTCTAAACCTCACACTTGTTCCCACGAATGTGATCGACTACGGAATTTAGAATAATTACTTATTCATGGATAAAATTATGCAAAATAGGAACATGACTCAAAATAAATTAATACCATAATTATATTAATGAGTTTGAACGAATTTCGTTCCATTACAATACTTAAAACAGATCATGACCAATCACTAGAATATCGAAGCCCTAATGCACAAACATGTCCTGCATGTTTTGCTCCATGTAAGAGCTTCGTGAGAGGATCCGCTATATTACGATCTGTGTGAACTTTGCGAATACATATCTTTCCCTTTTCAACTTCATCCCTTATGTAGTTGAATCTCCGCTCAATGTGATGGGTCTTTTGGTGAGCACGAGGTTCCTTGATTTGAGCAATTTCACCCTCGTTGTCATAAAAGATCTCAAGAGGGTCCTGAATGGAAGGGACTACTCCTAAGTCATCGATGAATTTCTTCATCCATGCAGCTTCCTGAGCTACCAATGAGGCGGCAATGTATTCCGACTCTGTAGTGGATAATGCAACAACATCCTGTTTTGAACTCTTCCAAGAGACCGCACCTCCATTTAACGTGAAGACATAACCGGATTGTGATTGAAAGGACCCGTCCTAATCCACCTGGACGAAGTCATCAACATTTGGTCCCATTGCGATGATCGGCTCCAAGTAATGTCCTTATATTGAGCAAATGCACAGCGGAAGACTTAATTCGTACCTGAGAATAAACATGCTTTAAAGTGTCAACCAAAAGGTTGGTGAGTTCATAGGTTTATCATAACAATCATTTCAATATGTTAATAGACCACAAGATTTAATAATCATAAACATAATACACTCGCAAGTGTATGTAAAGCATTCTAAGTGGTTGAGCACTTGGTAACCATACTTAACATTTAATCAACGTCGCATATTCCCTTTATTATGAAATCTCACTACACCGTACCAAGTGTAGTCACCAAAACGAAGTACTGTGCAACCGTTGAATACTGGTCGTCCAGTCCGGTTGGGGTTGTCAGGCCCGATAGATCTATCAACAGGATTCGCGTTTACAATACCCATGTAAATAGTAGTTACCAAGCTACAGGGAAATATGCCAGTGGTACAACTCAACGTAGAATATATTTTTAAGTACTTGTGTCTATTTTGTAAACATTTATAAAAGCAGCGCATGTATTCTCAGGCCAAAAATATATATTGCAAAAGCAATTAAAAAGGGAGCAAATGAAACTCACTTTTTCCTTGAAGGTATTTAATTCGACTTGGTCTCCGATAGATATCACGAACCTAACCATATATATAATATATCAACATATTTTCTTTTTAAGTAATCGTTACATATATATATACTTTTAATACTTTTAATATTTTCTTAGTCCGTAGTTAGCAGTCCGATGTTAGTGGTCCACAATTAGTTGCTTAAATAAAATAAATAAAGACCCCATCGTATTCGTATTGATCAGAATTAATCTCAACCCATGGTACCATGTTGTCAAATGACGTGTTGCGTACATAAAGTACCGTGTTGTCAAATGACGTGTTGCGTACAATCATGAGGTCTTATGATTAATCTTCTCGCGTTGTTTACGGGTGGTCCTGAAATATATAAAAATCAAATCATAAGTAATTATATATAAAATATCATATTAATTAGAAAAGATATGATTAATTTACTTTTTCTCCAAATATTTTCGTAGCTAAACTAGCTTCGGATACCCAATCTTGTTTTAGTCGTAGTTTCTTCATTACAACTCTGTTTTTGTTGATTCAACTTGCCACTTCGTTGGATCGAGTCAAATTTTAAGAATATGAACTGAAAATACCTTAGTTTGTATTCAAAATCATAGGTTATAGGTCAAACTTTGGTGAAACTTATGAAAGTGATCATTTTCCATCATAAAAACAACATTTAATGATCATTTTTCTAAAAATACTTACACTTTGAGTTAAACCATGAAATTTTTATGTGTTAATATATTCATAAGAAATATCATTTTTCCAGAACATGAACTTCCAATTCAAAGTTCAAGATGGTTTTTAATTATCCAACCCAAAACAGCCCCCGGTTGCACTCTGACGACGTAGATTCAGTTTTTAAGATGTTCTTTGTAAAACCAAATTATATCTTGTTAGGTTAGCATATCATTATGATATATTACAGGTCTTGAAGTGTTTTAAAAGTCAAGTTAGAAAGATCTATTTATTTTGCGAACAAGTTTGAAATCATTCAAACTATGTTCTTGTTGTTAAAATTTTATACCACAAAATAAGATAGCTATATGAATATGAATTGAATAAGATTATGAACAAGGTTACTACCTCAAGTTACTTGGACAAAGTTACTGCAAAAGATAAAAAATAATC
The DNA here is from genome assembly GCF_046630445.1 of Rutidosis leptorrhynchoides. NCBI lineage: Eukaryota > Viridiplantae > Streptophyta > Magnoliopsida > Asterales > Asteraceae > Rutidosis > Rutidosis leptorrhynchoides. The sequence continues at coordinate 348,778,714 of NC_092343.1, forward strand.
TTGGAATCAAAGAGTGGTGGAGTTAGATCAAAAGGTTGGAAGTAAACTTCTTCAAATGGGTGGTTATTTTGATATGTTTTTGAAAGAGTTTTCTTATGGTGTTTAAGGCTTGTAATTGAAGCTAAATGATGGGGAAAATGCTTGGAGATGATCAAGTATGAAGTTTGGAGTATTTTGAGAGAGAAATGAGGGTGTAGGTATGAGAAAATGGAGTGAAGAAATGGTGTTCATTTATAAAAACGTTTTTAGTTTATAAAGAAAGAAAAGGATTCCTAATTTTGTTTTCTTACTAATAATTCATACTACTTGACAAATCCTAGTTACCTCATATCTAGGGCAGTAATAATGTTGATTAGAATGTTAATTTGATGTGTATATACCAATAGTAAATATGTATAGAAGCTGGGTATGATACGAGTACATATTCCCTAGATATACGTATAGAAATCTTGAGGAAACGGAACGAGAATTCAAATATAGCTATCTTTTGTGAATATACTTATATTGTTTTATGTATTTAAGTCCTTAAAAAGTGATTAAATACATTATATATACGATACATGTATAAGCATTATAGATTATAAGTATATATATCAAAGAATGTTACGTATAGTTATCGTTTTGAAAACTTAAGTTAGTAGTTTCAAAATATACTTATAACTCATTGTCATTAGTACACAATGAGATGTTAAACCATCCTTAGATCATGTTAAATATATATAAATACATATATATACACAAACGTATAATTATCGTATGTTATATAGTTCGTGATATCATCGGTCATATTGGACGGTCAAACGTTGTGTAAAACTCTTTTCAAAAACACAAGTTTCAACAATTTGGATTGCTTATCATGTTGGTATGGTTTAATTTATGTAAATATTAATCTCATAAGTATAATTTGGTCGGAAAATTCCGGGTCATTACAGTACCTACCCGTTAAAGAAATTTCGTCCCCGAAATTTGATAGAGGTTGTTATGGATAACAATAAGAAGGTTTTCATGACAAATATAAGGTGATAATGGAGTTTTATCATCATTGAGTAATGTAGATAAAACGATTCGATTATGCGAAAAATATAAATGAGACTATCATAAAAGAGTGAGATGAGTAAAATATATTCGTCTTAACCGATGACGTAGTTATGATTGATTTTCGGGATTTAAGGGATTTAAAGAGAATCTTACGTAATAAGATTTGGTTCTTTGGTGATTAAGGAAATCATGATCTTCTTTGATTATATGCAATAATCTGTTTCGATTGCTCTGTCGGATATTTCACTATAAATTCACCCCTTCGTTTCCTTATTTTCTACGACTCACACCTTCTATTCTTTCTCCCTTGATTCTTACTTTAAAGCATTCATCAATATGCTCCATCCAGTCCTGATTCTTGATATACTCCTAACTTTTATATCTGTCATTCTTCTTTTTCATCTACCACCAGAAGAATCTATTTACTTCTACTATACTCTTGTGTTTATAGTGTTTCTAATTCTCCCGTGTCTCTATATTGCTATATGCATCGATATACACGGTTTGTAATTTCGGGGTTATTATCGGAGTTTATATGCTTCATTATTTTTCGGAGCTTCATGCTTTCGTTTTCTCTTCCCGACTTCGAGTCAAGCGAGTAATGGTCCGGAATTCGTAGATATGAAATTCAGAATGAACATAGCTAATGCTCTAAGAAGAAAATTGTAATAGAACGATTTTGATTTGTTAAATTACCAGAATACCCTGGAGAAGACCGAGTCATCCAGAAAAATATTCCCTTGATATCTTTAGAGATTAGATAGAATGTAAGAGTCGTGTAAATGGCACATGATGACGGTACTGTGAATCATCATGCTTCATTAGAAACTCAGCATGACTTACTGTAATATAATGACGTTGATCAAGTGTCATTATATTATACTAATCCATGCTTCAGTTCCCAACACTACTTCAAAACATTCATATTTTAAACTCGAAGGTTTCAGAATTTAGAAACTAACACAGTTTCTTTTATGTTGCAGATATTACGGAGAGATAAATGATCTCAGATAAGAATAGTTGTGAAAATATCGCCAGAAATATGGAGGATATTTATAATAGAACATACGAGAATATCTTAGAATTTCTAATATCAATGGATGATGAAGAAGATTTGTCTGTGAAGGTTTAGAATGAGAAATAAGATGTTTGCTAACGATTTCAGCAGGCACAGAATCATTTGGATTCTTTAAAGGCAAACTTATTCTTTGTGATTTGTCCACGGCTTTCTTCATAGTTTCGCATAATCCGCTTTTCGGTACTAAATTTTCTATCGAGCGTTCCTAACACTCCTTTCTTTATCATCAAACTTTTGGCCATTAAGATCATCTACAACATGCTGCTTCGTCAGCATTTTCAAAGTTAACTTATCTGGGTCATCGGTTATCAAACCGAGGTAGTTTCAGGAGAATTGTGTTTTTAGAATGATTAATCGCTGATGGTAATATTGTGGAATATAAAAGGTTCCCCAGTAACAATAAAGAGTACGCATATATATCGCGGTTATAATAAAGTTGTTTCAGATGAAAAGTCGGAGTTGACTTGCTGGAGCTGTGACAAAATTAGCTACTTTGGAAAGGGATTGCAAAACGATGTTCGGTAATAACAATGTCAAAGGAACTAGAACAGATACGTGTCAAACGTTTACTCAGTTTCCGAGAGTTTTTCAGGTGCATAACTATATGCATCAATCTTTTCTTCCGTAGATGAAGTGCGGTTGGTTTATCCTCTCGATTTAGGTGTTTTTAAGAATCATGATAGATTTGAACGCTGATTGTAATCGTCGAGATACAATGAGGTTTAAGATGAAATCAAGTGGCAATCTTGAAGAAATGTTTAGTTTCATATGTTATAATTAATATTTTAATTCATTTTAATTGTCCAATGTCATTAGTCCACAGTCGATAGTCCACAGTAACAGTCCAATAATTCATATATAGTTTAATATATAATATACGAATTAATTAATACGTGTCGTGACCTATATACGTCTCAGACTCGATCACAACTCAAACTATATATATTATTGTAGAATCAACCTCAACCCTGCATAGAGAACTCGATCATTACTGCATATAGAGTGTCTATGGTGATTCCAAATAATATATATAGATGCGTCGATATGATATGTCAAAATATTGTATACGTGTCCCGATATTTAAAGTGCGTAAAATAATTACAGAAATTAAATGACGATAAATAAAAGAGCGATAATTAAATTGCAATAAATAAAATAAAATGTAATCAGTTAGCTAGGAACAGTTAGCTGGAACAGCTAGCGTGGATTCTTAACAAAATTTTTCATAGTTAATTTGTTTGTTTCTAACAGATTTTATTTTGTCATATGTTTTCTTCATATGCCACTTGTTGGATTCTGGGAATTCAAAATCCAAATATGAAATTGAATGAAAATGGTTATTCTGCGGTGAATGGATACGTATATCGGTGATTGTAAGTAGGATAGTAAATGACTGTTGAATTAGCTTCGACGAATGTACAATGTAACTTATTAAGATGAAATCTAATTATTCCTCGGGTATTACCTGCCCGTTAAAAAAAAAAATTCACCATTAATATTTTGTACAAAAGAACTTTTAATTACAATCTTTATGAAAACATATATACATATATATTTTCTTCAGATGAAATCATGAATTTAATGAGTTAATATGATATTAATCTCATTTGCTTTTTGGTTTGAGCTAGATTAAGAAATCTCCAAAACTTTTTGAAACCACATATTCTTCGCAGAATATCAATGAAATTATGGATCAATACTTCATCGCTCATTATTGTTGGTACTCCTTGGTATCTATGGTGCGTATGATGTTGATGTTTGTGGGACAGATTATGATGTCGAGACGTGTGATGCGGATGCTGTTTGTTAGTAGTGATGATGGTATTGTTGATGTTATTGATGGTGGTACTGATTATGCTGCCGGTGTAGCTGCTGGTGTTTGCAACCTTCGCACCATGTTCTCCAAAGCCCTCACGCGAGCTCGAAGTTCGTTAACTTCTGCTAGTACACCGGGATGATTGGCGGTTGGAGCAAGCGAATGAACACGATTTGTAATATGGGATAGTATATAATCGTGATGAGATACTCTAGAAATGAGAGAGAAAATGGTGTTTCGAATAGGTTCGCCGGTAAGTGCTTCAGGTTCATCGCCAAGAGGGCAATTTGGTGGATGGAATGGATCACTTTCTTCTTGTCTCCAGTGATTTAGTATATTACGAATCCATCCCCAATTCATCCAGAATAGATGATGGGAAATTGGTTGATCCATTCCGGTGATGCTGCTTTCGGAGCCCGAATGGAAATCCATATCGGCATAACTGTCGGAATCTGAAGAATTCGAACTAGATGCGGAATCCATCTTGTATAATGGGGAAAATGAATTTTTGGTATGGAATAGATTATAGGAGTTAGATTTGGTACTCTTCAATACATAATTTACATAATTTACATATGTATATATAATACCAAAATCCTGTAAATTACGGAGAATCTTTGAAAAGATATCAGTCAAAGTTCGCAATAATAGATATGCTAAGATAAGAATTCGTCTATACACTATCAATGCAGTAAATGCAGTAAAACGTGTCTAGACTTATGAATGATAAGCAGGTAATTTCCTAAGGATGATAAGCAGATGATTTCCGACTAGAAATGATAAGCAAAACTTTTGACATGTAGACACGGTCGAAGTCCAGACTCATTAATGCATCCTAACAACTACAAGTTAGACACACTAATGCAAGACCTGGTTCACTACGACCACCGCTCTGATACCAACTGAAAGGACCCGTCCTAATCCACCTGGAGGAAGTCATCAACATTTGGTCCCATTGCGATGATCGGCTCCAAGTAATGTCCTTATATTGAGCAAATGCACAGCGGAAGACTTAATTCGTACCTGAGAATAAACATGCTTTAAAGTGTCAACCAAAAGGTTGGTGAGTTCATAGGTTTATCATAACAATCATTTCAATATGTTAATAGACCACAAGATTTCATAATCATAAACATAATACACTCGCAAGTGTATGTAAAGCATTCTAAGTGGTTGAGCACTTGGTAACCATACTTAACATTTAATCAACGTCGCATATTCCCTTTATTATGAAATCTCACTACACCGTACCAAGTGTAGTCACCAAAACGAAGTACTGTGCAACCGTTGAATACTGGTCGTCCAGTCCGGTTGGGGTTGTCAGGCCCGATAGATCTATCAACAGGATTCGCGATTACAATACCCATGTAAATAGTAGTTACCAAGCTACAGGGAAATATGCCAGTGGTACAACTCAACGTAGAATATATTTTTAAGTACTTGTGTCTATTTTGTAAACATTTATAAAAGCAGCGCATGTATTCTCAGCCCAAAAATATATATTGCAAAAGCAATTAAAAAGGGAGCAAATGAAACTCACTTTTTCCTTGAAGGTATTTAATTCGACTTGGTCTCCGATAGATATCACGAACCTAACCATATATATAATATATCAACATATTTTCTTTTTAAGTAATCGTTACATATATATATACTTTTAATACTTTTAATATTTTCTTAGTCCGTAGTTAGCAGTCCGATGTTAGTGGTCCACAATTAGGTGCTTAAATAAAATAAATAAAGACCCCATCGTATTCGTATTGATCAGAATTAATCTCAACCCATGGTACCATGTTGTCAAATGACGTGTTGCGTACATAAAGTACCGTGTTGTCAAATGACGTGTTACGTACAATCATGAGGTCTTATGATTAATCTTCTCGCGTTGTTTACGGGTGGTCCTGAAATATATAAAAATCAAATCATAAGTAATTATATATAAAATATCATATTAATTAGAAAAGATATGATTAATTTACTTTTTCTCCAAATATTTTCGTAGCTAAACTAGCTTCGGATACCCAATCTTGTTTTAGTCGTAGTTTCTTCATTACAACTCTGTTTTTGTTGATTCAACTTGCCACTTCCTTGGATCGAGTCAAATTTTAAGAATATGAACTGAAAATACCTTAGTTTGTATTCAAAATCATAGGTTATAGGTCAAACTTTGGTGAAACTTATGAAAGTGATCATTTTCCATCATAAAAACAACATTTAATGATCATTTTTCTAAAAATACTTACACTTTGAGTTAACCATGAAATTTTTATGTGTTAATATATTCATAAGAAATATCATTTTTCCAGAACATGAACTTCCAATTCAAAGTTCAAGATGGTTTTTAATTATCCAACCCAAAACAGCCCCCGGTTGCACTCTGACGACGTAGATTCAGTTTTTAAGATGTTCTTTGTAAAACCAAATTATATCTTGTTAGGTTAGCATATCATTATGATATATTACAGGTCTTGAAGTGTTTTAAAAGTCAAGTTAAAAGGATCTATTTATTTTGCGAACAAGTTTGAAATCATTCAAACTATGTTCTTGTTGTTAAAATTTTATACCACAAAATAAGATAGCTATATGAATATGAATTGAATAAGATTATGAACAAGGTTACTACCTCAAATTACTTGGACAAAGTTACTGCAAAAGATAAAAAATAATCTTGGAATCAAAGAGTGGTGGAGTTAGATCAAAAGGTTGGAAGTAAACTTCTTCAAATGGGTGGTTATTTTGATATGTTTTTGAAAGAGTTTTCTTATGGTGTTTAAGGCTTGTAATTGAAGCTAAATGATGGGGAAAATGCTTGGAGATGATCAAGTATGAAGTTAGGAGTATTTTGAGAGAGAAATGAGGGTGTAGGTATGAGAAAATGGAGTGAAGAAATGGTGTTCATTTATAAAAACGTTTTTAGTTTATAAAGAAAGAAAAGGATTCCTAATTTTGTTTTCTTACTAATAATTCATACTACTTGACAAATCCTAGTTACCTCATATCTAGGGCAGTAATAATGTTTATTAGAATGTTAATTTGATGTGTATATACCAATAGTAAATATGTATAGAAGCTGGGTATGATACGAGTACATATTCCCTAGATATACGTATAGAAATCTTGAGGAAACGGAACGAGAATTCAAATATAGCTATCTTTTGTGAATATACTTATATTGTTTTATGTATTTAAGTCCTTAAAAAGTGATTAAATACATTATATATACGATACATGTATAAGCATTATAGATTATAAGTATATATATCAAAGAATGTTACGTATAGTTATCGTTTTGAAAACTTAAGTTAGTAGTTTCAAAATATACTTATAACTCATTGTCATTAGTACACAATGAGATGTTAAACCATCCTTAGATCATGTTAAATATATATAAATACATATATATACACAAACGTATAATTATCGTATGTTATATAGTTCGTGATATCATCGGTCATATTGGACGGTCAAACGTTGTGTAAAACTCTTTTCAAAAACACAAGTTTCAACAATTTGGATTGCTTATCATGTTGGTATGGTTTAATTTATGTAAATATTAATCTCATAAGTATAATTTGGTCGGAAAATTCCGGGTCATTACAGTGATCGAGAATCATCTTGATCAGTTTGGAAACTCGCGTCCACGTAACCCTTTATTGCAAGTTCCTCCTCACCAGACCCGTATATAAGAAACATATCCTTAGTCCTCCTAAGGTATTTCAATATACTTTTAACAGCAATCCAATGACTGTTTCCTGGGTTATTCTGGTATCTACTTGTCAGGCTAAGAGCGCATGACACATCCGGTCTAGTGCATATCATTGCATACATGATTGACCCAATGGCAGACGCATATGGGACTTTCTTCATTCTCTACTGTTCATCTTTCGTGGTGGGACACTGAGATGAACTAAAGAGCGTTCCTCTTTGAATAGGTACCAAACCTTTCTTAGAGTTCTCCATCTTGAACCTTTTCAAGATCTTTTCAATGTATGCACTTTGATTCAAACCTATCAATTTCTTGGATCTATCCCTGTAGCTCCCAATCCCCAAAACGTATTGTGCTTCTCCAAGATCCTTAATGGAGAAGCATTTACTTAGCCAAGTTTTAACTCCTTGCATTGCCGGAATATCATTTTCAAATAACAATATATCATCCACATATAGTACCAGGAACATGATAGTGCTCCCACTAGCTTTCTTATATACACAAGCTTCATCACCATTTTTAATGAAGCCAAATTTCTCGGCTTCCTCATTAAAACGATGATTCCACATTCTAGATGCTTGTTTCAATTCGTAGATTGACTTCTTTAACTTGAATACCTTTTTAGGATATTTCGGATCAACAAAAAATTCAGGCTGAACCATTTAGACATCTTCCACAAGATATCCATTTAGGAAAGCGGTCTTGACATCCATTTGCCATATTTCATAATCATAATGAGCAGCAATGGCAAATAATATCCTAAAAGACTTTAGCATTGCCATAGGTGAAAAAGTTTCATCATAGTCAACCCCTTGAGTTTAAGTGAAACCTTTTGCTACAAGTCTAGCTTTATATGTATCCAAGTTTCCATGTATGTCGGTTTTCATTTTGAAAAGCCATTTACAATCAACTAGCCTTGAGCCAGTCGGTTGTGTAACAAGTTCCCAAACTTGGTTGTCATACATGGATTGCATCTCAGCGTTCATGGCTTCCTGCCATTTATCTTTATCAATCCTTGATAAAGCATCTTGGTAGTTTGTTGGTTCATCCAAATCAACCACATACCAACCATCCATGAGAAACCCATATCTCTTAGGTGGATTACTAATCCTACCAGATCTGTGAACATCTTATATATTTTGATCATCCATTTGATCATTCTCAACATTTTCATGTTGAGTGCTACTGTCAACCAATTGTGTATCATCTAATTGATCTTGAACCTCCTCAAGATCTATCTTCCTTTCACTATTTCCTTCCATGAGGAACTTAGTTTCAAGGAATTCCGCCTTTCGAGCAACAAATACATTCTGCTCGGATGGATCATAGAAATAGTATCCCATATCATCCTTGGGATATCCTATGAAGATACACTTCGTGGATCGAGCATTCAACTTATTAGGGACGTAACGCTTAGGATAAGCTTCACATCCCCACACTTTTAAGTATGATAGAGAAGGAGGTTTTCCAAACCACATCTTGTGAGGAGTTCGTTCTACTTTTTTGGTTGGGGCCATATTTAAAATACGAGCCGCGGTGCATAGACAATAACCCCAAAATGATAGAGGTAACGAGCTTCTAGCCATCATAGATCGAACCATATCCATTAGGGTTCGGTTCCTCCTTTCGGACACACCATTAAGCTGTGGTGTCCCGAGTGGAGTAAGTTGCGAGATAATCCCACAACTTCTAAGATGATCTTGGAAGGCATCACTTAGGTATTCACCTCCTTTATCGGTACGAAGTACCTCGATTGTCTTATTGAGTTGATTTTGTACTTCGTTTTGATACTCTTTGAATGCTTCAAAAGTTTCGTCCTTATGTCTTAACAAGTAGACATATCCGAAACGACTGAAGTCATCAATGAAAGTAATGAAGTATCTTTCACCATTCCTAGTTTTGGGCTTAAAGGGTCTACATACATCCGAATGTATTAATCAAAATAAGTCCTTAGCCCTTTCGTAGGTCCCTTTGAAAGGTGCTTTAGTCATTTTGCCTTGTAAACAAGATTCACATACATCAAACGAGTCTAGTTCATTTGATTTCAAAAGGCCATTCTTTTGGAGTGTATGCATTCGATTCTTGTTTATGTGACCAAGGCGACAATGCCATAAGTAGGAATCACTCAAATCCCTTTTGAGTTTCTTAGTGCTAGTATGGTATATTGAGCTACTAGATGCTGTGTCATTATGAACCAATTCATAAATTCCATTTGAAGGCGAATCCTTAAAATAGAATACATTATCTAAATAAACGTGGATATCATCATTAACAAAATTAAGATAAACACCACATTGTTTTAAACGAGAAACTGAAATAATGTTTCGACATAAATCCGGTGCATACAAAACATTGTTTAAAATAAGTTCCAAACCACTTGGAAGCTTTAATACAAAGTCTCCTTGAGCCTTCACTTGCACTTTGGCTCCATTACCCATAAAGAGACTTGATGTTCCAGCTTGCTTGCTACTTCTTTTGAACCCCTGCAAAGAATTGCAAATGTGAGTTCCACATCCAGTGTCTAATACCCATGTATTAGAAGAAGTAATACTAAGCTCTATATATACCATATATATATATATTACCTGAGGATTGCCCCGCATCCCTCTTTTCCTTCAACTCCTTAAGGTAGACCGGGCAGTTGCGTTTCCAGTGACCCATTTCACCGCAACCGAAGCACGGGTCTTCCTTGGGGTTTGCTTGTCCGGCAACCTTTTGCTTCTTGTTCTTGTTTTTGGTTGGGGTAACCATCCTCCCCTTTCGCTTGCCTTGATGGGAGGGTCCTTTTCTCTTAGCCGCCTTTGACTTAGAGGTGTTGTTACCTTTGGACCCACCATCATTGATCATTAGCACGGGTAAAGCCCTCTTACCCATGCTAGTTTCCGCCGTCCTAAGCATGCCATGAAGTTCGCCAATGGTCTTATCCATCCCATTCATATTGTAATTAATTACAAATTGGTCAAACCTCTTTGACAAGGAGTTTAGGATAAGATCTGTGGCTATCTCATTAGATATGTTGAGATTAAGACGGTTTGCGCAATCAATGAGGCTTTTCATCTTGAGGACATAAGATGAAACGGATTGGGAGTCGTCCATACGACATGCATGAAGCGCTCGAACGGTCTCGAAGCGCTCGACACGTGCTTGTTGAAGGAACATCTCCTTCAATTGCGTGATCATGTCGTATGCAGTATGATGCTCGAAATCCTTTTGGAGTTCGGGTATCATATGAAATGTCCCGTTCTTATTGATTAAAAACGTTCCATATTAATTGATTTCGTTGCGAGGTTTTGACCTCTATATGAGACGTTTTTCAAAGACTGCATTCATTTTAAAACAAACCATAACCTTTATTTCATCAATAAAGGTTTAAAAAGCTTTACGTAGATTATCAAATAATGATAATCTAAAATATCCTGTTTACACACGACCATTACATAATGGTTTACAATACAAATATGTTACAACAAAATAAGTTTCTTGAATGCAGTTTTTACACAATATCATACAAGCATGGACTCCAAATCTCGTCCTTATTTAAGTATGCGACAGCGGAAGCTCTTAATAATCACCTGAGAATAAACATGCTTAAAACGTCAACAAAAATGTTGGTGAGTTATTGGTTTAACCTATATATATCAAATCATAATAATAGACCACAAGATTTCATATTTCAATACACATCCCATACATAGAGATAAAAATCATTCATATGGTGAACACCTGGTAACCGACATTAACAAGATGCATATATAAGAATATCCCCATCATTCCGGGACACCCTTCGGATATGATATAAATTTCGAAGTACTAAAGCATCCGGTATTTTGGATGGGGTTTGTTAGGCCCAATAGATCTATCTTTAGGATTCACGTCAATTAGGGTGTCTGTTCCCTAATTCTTAGATTACCAGACTTAATAAAAAGGGGCATATTCGATTTTGATAATTCAACCATAGAATGTAGTTTCACGTACTTGTGTCTATTTTGTAAATCATTTATAAAACCTGCATGTATTCTCATCCCAAAAATATTAGATTTTAAAAGTGGGACTATAACTCACTTTCACAGATTTTTACTTCGTCGGAAAGTAAGACTTGGCCACTGGTTGATTCACGAACCTATAACAATATATATATATATATATATATATATATATATATATATATATATCAAAGTATGTTCAAAATATATTTACAACACTTTTAATATATTTTGATGTTTTAAGTTTATTAAGTCAGCTGTCCTCGTTAGTAACCTACAACTAGTTGTCCACAGTTAGATGTACAGAAATATATCGATAAATATTATCTTGAATCAATCCACGACCCAGTGTATACGTATCTCAGTATTGATCACAACTCAAACTATATATATTTTAGAATCAACCTCAACCCTGTATAGCTAACTCCAACATTCACATATAGAGTGTATATGGTTGTTCCGAAATATATATAGATGTGTCGACATGATAGGTAGAAACATTGTATACGTGTCTATGGTATCTCAAGATTACATAATATACAATACAAGTTGATTAAGTTATGGTTGGAATAGATTTGTTACCAATTTTCACGTAGCTAAAATGAGAAAAATTATCCAATCTTGTTTTACCCATAACTTCTTCATTTTAAATCCGTTTTGAGTGAATCAAATTGCTATGGTTTCATATTGAACTCTATTTTGTGAATCTAAACAGAAAAAGTATAGGTTTATAGTCGGAAAAATAAGTTACAAGTCGTTTTTGTAAAGGTAGTCATTTCAGTCGAAAGAACGACGTCTAGATGACCATTTTAGAAAACATACTTCCACTTTGAGTTTAACCATAATTTTTGGATATAGTTTCATGTTCATAATAAAAATCATTTTCTCAGAATAACAACTTTTAAATCAAAGTTTATCATAGTTTTTAATTAACTAACCCAAAACAGCCCGCGGTGTTACTACGACGGCGTAAATCCGGTTTTACGGTGTTTTTCGTGTTTCCAGATTTTAAATCATTAAGTTAGCATATCATATAGATATAGAACATGTGTTTAGTTGATTTTAAAAGTCAAGTTAGAAGGATTAACTTTTGTTTGCGAACAAGTTTAGAATTAACTAAACTATGTTCTAGTGATTACAAGTTTAAACCTTCGAATAAGATAGCTTTATATGTATGAATCGAATGATGTTATGAACATCATTACTACCTTAAGTTCCTTGGATAAACCTACTAGAAAAGAGAAAAATGGATCTAGCTTCAACGGATCCTTGGATGGCTCGAAGTTCTTGAAGCAGAATCATGACACGAAAACAAGTTCAAGTAAGATCATCACTTGAAATAAGATTGTTATAGTTATAGAAATTGAACCAAAGTTTGAATATGATTATTACCTTGTATTAGAATGATAACCTACTGTAAGAAACAAAGATTTCTTGAGGTTGGATGATCACCTTACAAGATTGGAAGTGAGCTAGCAAACTTGAAAGTATTCTTGATTTTATGTAACTAGAACTTGTAGAATATATGAGGAACACTTAGAACTTGAAGATAGAACTTGAGAGAGATCAATTAGATGAATAAAATTGAAGAATTAAAGTGTTTGTAGGTGTTTTTGGTCGTTGGTGTATGGATTAGATATAAAGGATATGTAATTTTGTTTTCATGTAAATAAGTCATGAATGATTACTCATATTTTTGTAATTTTATGAGATATTTCATGCTAGTTGCCAAATGATGGTTCTTACATGTGTTAGGTGACTCACATGGGCTGCTAAGAGCTGATCATTGGAGTGTATATACCAATAGTACATACATCTAAAAGCTGTGTATTGTACGAGTACGAATACGGGTGCATACGAGTAGAATTGTTGATGAAACTGAACGAGGATGTAATTGTAAGCATTTTTGTTAAGTAGAAGTATTTTGATAAGTGTATTGAAGTCTTTCAAAAGTGTATAAATACATATTAAAACACTACATGTATATACATTTTAACTGAGTCGTTAAGTCATCGTTAGTCGTTCATGTAAGTGTTGTTTTGAAACCTTTAGGTTAACGATCTTGTTAAATGTTGTTAACCCAATGTTTATAATATCAAATAAGATTTTAAATTATTATATTATCATGATATTATCATGTATGAATATCTCTTAATATGATATATATACATTAAATGTCTTTACAACGATAATCGTTACATATATGTCTCGTTTAAAAATCATTAAGTTAGTAGTCTTGTTTTTACATATGTAGTTCATTGTTAATATACTTAATGATATGTTTACTTATCATAGTATCATGTTAACTATATATATATATCCATATATATGTCATCATATAGTTTTTACAAGTTTTAACGTTCGTGAATCACCGGTCAACTTGGGTGGTCAATTGTCTATATGAAACATATTTCAATTAATCAAGTCTTAACAAGTTTGATTGCTTAACATGTTGGAAACATTTAATCATGTAAATATCAATCTCAATTAATATATATAAACATGGAAAAGTTCGGGTCACTACAGTACCTACCCGTTAAATAAATTTCGTCCCGAAATTTTAAGCTGTTGAAGGTGTTGACGAATCTTCTGGAAATAGATGCGGGTATTTCTTCTTCATCTGATCTTCACGCTCCCAGGTAAACTCGGGTCCTCTACGAGCATTCCATCGAACCTTACCAATTGGTATCTTGTTTTGCTTAAGTCTTTTAACCTCACGATCCATTATTTCGACGGGTTCTTCGATGAATTGAAGTTTTTCGTTGATTTGGATTTCATCTAATGGAATAGTGAGATCTTCTTTAGCAAAACATTTCTTCAAATTCGAGACGTGGAAAGTGTTATGTACAGCCGCGAGTTGTTGAGGTAACTCAAGTCGGTAAGCTACTGGTCCGACACGATCAATAATCTTGAATGGTCCAATATACCTTGGATTTAATTTCCCTCGTTTACCAAATCGAACAACGCCTTTCCAAGGTGCAACTTTAAGCATGATCATCTCTCCAATTTCAAATTCTATATCTTTTCTTTTAATGTCAGCGTAGCTCTTTTGTCGACTTTGGGCGGTTTTCAACCGTTGTTGAATTTGGATGATCTTCTCGGTAGTTTCTTGTATAATCTCTGGACCCGTAATCTGTCTATCCCCCACTTCACTCCAACAAATCGGAGACCTGCACTTTCTACCATAAAGTGCTTCAAACGGCGCCATCTCAATGCTTGAATGGTAGCTGTTGTTGTAGGAAAATTCTGCTAACGGTAGATGTCGATCCCAACTGTTTCCGAAATCAATAACACATGCTCGTAGCATGTCTTCAAGCGTTTGTATCATCTTTTCGCTCTGCCCATCAGTTTTTGGATGATAGGCAGTACTCATGTCTAGACGAGTTCCTAATGCTTGCTGTAATGTCTGCCAGAATCTTGAAATAAATCTGCCATCCCTATCAGAGATAATAGAGATTGGTATTCCATGTCTGGAGACGACTTCCTTCAAATACAGTCGTGCTAACTTCTCCATCTTGTCATCTTCTCTTATTGGCAGGAAGTGTGCTGATTTGGTGAGACGATCAACTATTACCCAAATAGTATCAAAACCACTTGTAGTCCTTGACAATTTAGTGATGAAATCCATGGTAATGTTTTCCCATTTCCATTCCGGGATTTCGGGTTGTTGAAGTAGACCTGATGGTTTCTGATGCTCAGCTTTGACCTTAGAACACGTCAAACATTCTCCTACGTATTTAGCAACATCGGCTTTCATACCCGGCCACCAAAAATGTTTCTTGAGATCCTTGTACATCTTCCCCGTTCCAGGATGTATTGAGTATCTAGTTTTATGAGCTTCTCTAAGTACCATTTCTCTCATATCTCCAAATTTTGGTACCCAAATCCTTTCAGTCCTATACCGGGTTCCGTCTTCCCGAATATTAAGATGCTTCTCCGATCCTTTGGGTATTTCATCCTTTAAATTTCCCTCTTTAAAAACTCCTTGTTGCGCCTCCTTTATTTGAGTAGTAAGGTTATTATGAATCATTATATTCATAGATTTTACTCGAATGGGTTCTCTGTCCTTCCTGCTCAAGGCATCGGCTACCACATTTGCCTTCCCCGGGTGGTAACGAATCTCAAAGTCATAATCATTCAATAATTCAATCCACCTACGCTGCCTCATATTCAGTTGTTTCTGATTAAATATGTAGTGACCCGAACTTTTCCATGTTTATATATATTAATTGAGATTGATGTTTACATGATTAAATGTTTCCAACATGTTAAGCAATCAAACTTGTTAAGACTTGATTAATTGAAATAGGTTTCATATAGACAATTGACCACCCAAGTTGACCGGTGATTCACGAACGTTAAAACTTGTAAAAAAAAACTATATGATGACATATATATGGTTATATATATAGTTAACATGATATTATGATAAGTAAACATATCATTAATTATATTAACAATGAACTACATATGTAAAAACAAGACTACTAACTTAATGATTTTGAAACGAGACATATATGTAACGTTTATCGTTGTAACGACATTTAATGTATATATATCATATTAAGAGATATTCGTACATCATAATATCATGATAATATAATAATTTAAAATCTCTTTTGATATTATAAACATTGGGTTAACAACATTTAACAAGATCGTTAACCTAAAGGTTTCAAAACAACACTTACATGTAACGACTAACGATGACTTAACGACTCAGTTAAAATGTATATACATGTAGTGTTTTAATATGTATTTATACACTTTTGAAAGACTTCAATACACTTATCAAAATACTTCTACTTAACAAAAATGCTTACAATTATATTCTCGTTCAGTTTCATCAACAATTCTACTCGTATGCACCCGTATTCGTACTCGTACAATACACAGCTTTTAGATGTATGTACTATTGGTATATACACTCCAATGATCAGCTCTTAGCAGCCCATGTGAGTCACCTAACACATGTGGGAACCATCATTTGGCAACTAGCATGAAATATCTCATAAGATTACAAAAATATGAGTAATCATTCATGACTTATTTACATGAAAACAAAATTACATATCCTTTATATCTAATCCATACACCAACGACCAAAAACACCTACAAACACTTTCATTCTTCAATTTTCTTCATCTAATTGAACTCTCTCAAGTTCTATCTTCAAGTTCTAAGTGTTCTTCATAAATTCCAAAAGTTCTAGTTTCATAAAATCAAGAATACTTTCAAGTTTGCTAGCTCACTTCCAATCTTGTAAGGTGATCATCCAACCTCAAGAAATCTTTGTTTCTTACAGTAGGTTATCATTCTAATACAAGGTAATAATCATATTCAAACTTTGGTTCAATTTCTATAACTATAACAATCTTATTTCAAGTGATGATCTTACTTGAACTTGTTTTCGTGTCATGATTTTGCTTCAAGAACTTTGAGCCATCCAAGGATCCATTGAAGCTAGATCCATTTTTCTCTTTTCCAGTAGGTTCATCCAAGGAACTTAAGGTAGTAATGAGGTTCATAACATCATTCGATTCATACATATAAAGCTATCTTATTCGAAGGTTTAAACTTGTAATCACTAGAACATAGTTTAGTTAATTCTAAACTTGTTCGCAAATAAAAGTTAATCCTTCTAACTTGACTTTTAAAATCAACTAAACACATGTTCTATATCTATATGATATGCTAACTTAATGATTTAAAACCTGGAAACACGAAAAACACCGTAAAACCGGATTTACGCCGTCGTAGTAACACCGCGGGCTGTTTTGGGTTAGTTAATTAAAAACTATGATAAACTTTGATTTAAAAGTTGTTATTCTGAGAAAATGATTTTTATTATGAACATGAAACTATATCCAAAAATTATGGTTAAACTCAAAGTGGAAGTATGTTTTCTAAAATGGTCATCTAGACGTCGTTCTTTCGACTGAAATGACTACCTTTACAAAAACGACTTGTAACTTATTTTTCCGACTAGAAACCTATACTTTTTTTGTTTAGATTCATAAAATAGAGTTCAATATGAAACCATAGCAATTTGATTCACTCAAAACGGATTTAAAATGAAGAAGTTATGGGTAAAACAAGATTGGATAATTTTTCTCATTTTAGCTACGTGAAAATTGATAACAAATCTATTCCAACCATAACTTAATCAACTTGTATTATATATTATGTAATCTTGAGATACCATAGACACGTATACAATGTTTCGACCTATCATGTCGACACATCTATATATATTTCGGAACAACCATAGACACTCTATATGTGAATGTTGGAGTTAGCTATACAGGGTTGAGGTTGATTCCAAAATATATATAGTTTGAGTTGTGATCAATACTGAGATACATATACACTGGGTCGTGGATTGATTCAAGATAATATTTATCGATTTATTTCTGTACATCTAACTGTGGACAACTAGTTGTAGGTTACTAACGAGGACAGCTGACTTAATAAACTTAAAACATCAAAATATATTAAGAGTGTTGTAAATATATTTTGAACATACTTTGATATATATGTATATATTGTTATAGGTTCGTGAATCAACCAGTGGCCAAGTCTTACTTCCCGACGAAGTAAAAATCTGTGAAAGTGAGTTATAGTCCCACTTTTAAAATCTAATATTTTTGGGATGAGAATACATGCAGGTTTTATAAATGATTTACAAAATAGACACAAGTACGTGAAACTACATTCTATGGTTGAATTATCGAAATCGAATATGCCCCTTTTTATTAAGTCTGGTAATCTAAGAATTAGGGAACAGACACCCTAATTGACGCGAATCCTAAAGATAGATCTATTGGGCCTAACAAACCCCATCCAAAGTACCGGATGCTTTAGTACTTCGAAATTTATATCATATCCGAAGGGTGTCCCGGAATGATGGGGATATTCTTATATATGCATCTTGTTATTGTCGGTTACCAGGTGTTCACCATATGAATGATTTTTATCTCTATGTATGGGATGTGTATTGAAATATGAAATCTTGTGGTCTATTGTTACGATTTGATATATATAGGTTAAACCTATAACTCACCAACATTTTTGTTGACGTTTTAAGCATGTTTATTCTCAGGTGATTATTAAGAGCTTCCGCTGTCGCATACTTAAATAAGGACAAGATTTGGAGTCCATGCTTGTATGATATTGTGTAAAAACTGCATTCAAGAAACTTATTTTGTTGTAACATATTTGTATTGTAAACCATTATGTAATGGTCGTGTGTAAACAGGATATTTTAGATTATCATTATTTGATAATCTACGTAAAGCTTTTTAAACCTTTATTGATGAAATAAAGGTTATGGTTTGTTTAAAAATGAATGCAGTCTTTGAAAAACGTCTCATATAGAGGTCAAAACCTCGCAACGAAATCAATTAATATGGAACGTTTTTAATCAATAAGAACGGGACATTTCAGTTGGTATCCGAGCGTTGGTCTTAGAGAACCAGAAAATTTGCATTAGTGTGTCTTATCGAGTTTGTTAGGATGCATTAGTGAGTCTGGACTTCGACCGTGTTTTCTTTAAAAATGATTGCTTAACATTTTTGTTGGAAACTATATATTTTTAACATATGAATATTATGTGATATATTAATCTCTTAACGTGTTTGATATTATGTGATAGATGTCTACCTCTAGAACAAGTCCCATTGACTCACCTAATAATAATGAAGAGTCAAATGTAAATTGGAATGATTTGTGGACTGATTCACAAGTTCCCGAAGAGGAACCGGAAGAAGAGTCGGAACCGGAAGAAGAATCGGAACCGGAAGAAGAATCGGAACCGGATGAAGAAATAGAACCGGTGGGGGAAATAATAAAACGGTTAAGTAAAAGAAAATCCTCAACCAACCGACCAAAGTTAATTATGGTCAATGGTGTTTCCGCCAAGGAAGCAAAATATTGGGAGGATTACCAATTCTCCGATGAATCGGATTCCGACGAGAATTCCGATGATGTTATAGAAATTACCCCAACTGAATTTAAAAAGGCAAAAGAAAATAATAAGGGAAAGGGCATAAAAATAGAGAAATCTAATTCCAACCCCGATGAACTTTATATGTATCGTCAACCCCCGAAGACCTTAAGTTGCAACAATGACCCGGGAACCTCTAAACCACCAGGTTTTTCTAAACCAATGTGGACAACGACGGCTCGTATTAGGGGAACATCATATATCCCTAGAAACTTGGCAAAACGAACCAAAACCGAAGAAGAAGAAACGAGCGAGTCGGAATAAGATAGTTGTATTCGTGTGGTGTAATATATGGAATATAGTGTTCTTATGCTTTATGATATATGTAAAAATTGCTTGTATTAATAAGTATTTTTTTTTATGAATCTAACTCTTGTCTATTTTACAGTTTAAAAACACAAAATGGATAGACAACCCAATATTTTAAGAGACCTACCCGGAGACATGATTGATGAAATCTTGTCTAGAGTCGGCCAGAATTCTTCGGCACAACTATTTATGGCGAGATCAGTTTGTAAGACATTCGAAGAACGTTCCAAGAATGTCTTGGTTTATAAGAGACTTTCGTTTGAAAGATGGGGGATATCACATTGGGAAACCCATAAGTTACGATGTGTTTACTTTGACGCATATATTGCGGGGAACCCAAATGCTATTTTACGCAACGGGTTAAGAAATTATTTTGACTCAATATATCCGAATATTGGACTTCGTGATTTAGAAAAAGCGGCTAACATGCAACATAAAGAAGCATGTTATGCTTACGGATTAGTAATGTTCGCTTCTCACCAAAGTGAGAACAAGAACATCGGGCTACAACTATTAAACAAAACGTTTCCACAAGTGATGGAGTCGGTAATTGGGGTAAGAAATGAGGTTTTTAGATTATTACGGGACTGTTGGACATTACGTAACCCTCGTCCCTTTGATGACGTTACAACACGCTGTCTTATCAACGGCCATAACGGTTATGTTGCACAAGACCAAGGATGGGAAGTAGTCCTAGTAAAACCAGAATGCATGACTTGTTTCTGGACGTATGAATTACGTGTCTTTATTGCCTTTGCTGAACGACTTGTGTACTAGCTAGAATTGTCTTCACAACTATCTTGTATCAAAGTTATTGTGTGCTATATTTCATGCTTTATGTAAAATAAGCGGTATTGTAAGTTTGTAAAATATTGTATAAAAGTTTGAACGCGAAATATTATTATAATCAGTTTTTCATATAGAATTGTAGTAGTTGAATTGTATATTAGCTACTAAGTATGAACTTAACGGGTAGGTACTACCCGAATTTAAACTTATAAAATGCTAATATGAAGAAAAAGCTTTTATAAATGAGTTCATATTATGCTACGAAATACTATTAACTACTCTTAATATTCTGTATGATTAACTTGTTCCATTTAACTATTTTGAAGGAAATGGCACCGACTACTCGACACACCGTGAATATGAATGAAGAGGAATTCCGTACTTTTCTAGCTTCAAACATAGCCGCAGTACAGGCTGCGCTACATACCAACAATAACCTTGGATCTAGCAGTACAGGAAATCGTGTAGGATGCACCTACAAAGAATTCACTGCCTGCAAACCTTTGGAATTTGATGGAACCGAAGGACCGATCGGATTGAAACGGTGGACCGAGAAGGTTGAATCGGTGTTTGCCATAAGTAAGTGTACTGAAGAGGACAAAGTGAAGTACGCTACGCATACCTTCACAGGTTCTGCGTTAACATGGTGGAATACCTATCTAGAGCAAGTGGGACAAGATGATGCGTACGCACTACCGTGGTCAGCATTCAAGCACTTGATGAACGAGAAGTACCGTCCCAGAACCGAGGTCAATAAGCTCAAGACAGAACTTAGAGGGTTACGAACCCAAGGATTTGATATTACCACGTACGAAAGACGATTCACAGAATTGTGCCTATTGTGTCCGGGAGCATTCGAAGATGAGGAAGAGAAGATCGACGCGTTTGTGAAAGGATTACCGGAAAGAATCCAAGAAGATATAAGTTCACACGAGCCCGCCTCCATACAACAGGCATGTAGAATGGCTCACAAACTAGTGAACCAGATTGAAGAAAGAATTAAAGAACAGACTGCTGAAGAGGCCAATGTGAAGCAAGTCAAAAGAAAGTGGGAGGAAAACGGTGATAAGAATCACCAATACAACAACAACAGCAATTACAACAATAATCGCAACAATTATCCCAACAATCGCAACATCAATCGCAACTACAACAAACGGCCCAACAACAACAACAACAACAACAACAGCAACTACAACAATCATCCCAACAACAATAATAACCGCAACAACAACAACAATCAGAAGCAACTATGCCAAAGGTGTGAAAAGAATCACTCGGGGTTCTGCACCAAATTTTGCAACAAGTGTAAAAGAAATGGTCATAGCGCGGCGAAGTGTGAGGTCTACGGACCAGGGGTTAATAGAACGAAAGGAACAAATGGTGTCGGAACGAGTAATGGCGGAGCAAGTAGTGTCGGAGCAAGTTATGCCAATGTAGTTTGTTATAAATGTGGAAAACCAGGCCACATTATTAGAAATTGCCCGAACCAGGAGAACACGAATGGACAAGGCCGTGGAAGAGTTTTCAATATTAATGCGGTAGAGGCACAGGAAGACCCGGAGCTTGTTACGGGTACGTTTCTTATTGACAATAAATCTGCTTACGTTTTATTTGATTCGGGTGCGGATAGAAGCTATATGAGTAGAGATTTTTGTGCTAAATTAAGTTGTCCATTGACGCCTTTGGATAGTAAATTTTTACTCGAATTAGCAAATGGTAAATTAATTTCAGCAGATAATATATGTCGGAATCGAGAAATTAAACTGGTTAGCGAAACATTTAAGATTGATTTGATACCAGTAGAGTTAGGGAGTTTTGATGTGATAATCGGTATGGACTGGTTGAAAGAAGTGAAAGCGGAGATCGTTTGTTACAAAAATGCAATTCGCATTATACGAGAAAAAGGAAAACCCTTAATGGTGTACGGAGAAAAGGGCAACACGAAGCTACATCTTATTAGTAATTTGAAGGCACAAAAACTAATAAGAAAAGGTTGCTATGCTGTTCTAGCACACGTCGAGAAAGTACAAACTGAAGAAAAGAGCATCAATGATGTTCCCATTGCAAAAGAATTTCCCGATGTATTTCCGAAAGAATTACCGGGATTACCCCCACATCGATCCGTTGAATTTCAAATAGATCTTGTACCAGGAGCTGCACCAATAGCTCGTGCTCCTTACAGACTCACACCCAGCGAGATGAAAGAACTGCAAAGCCAATTACAAGAACTTTTAGAGCGTGGTTTCATTCGACCAAGCACATCACCGTGGGGAGCTCCTGTTTTGTTTGTCAAGAAGAAAGATGGTACATTCAGGTTGTGTATCGACTACCGAGAGTTGAACAAACTTACCATCAAGAACCGCTACCCACTACCGAGAATCGACGACTTATTTGATCAACTACAAGGCTCGTCAGTTTATTCAAAGATTGACTTACGTTCCGGGTATCATCAAATGCGGGTGAAAGAAGATGATATTCCAAAGACTGCTTTCAGAACACGTTACGGTCATTACGAGTTTATGGTCATGCCGTTTGGTTTAACTAATGCACCAGCTGTGTTCATGGACCTTATGAACCGAGTGTGTGGACCATACCTTGACAAGTTTGTCATTGTTTTCATTGATGACATACTTATTTACTCAAAGAATGACCAAGAACACGGTGAACATTTGAGAAAGGTGTTAGAAGTATTGAGGAAGGAAGAATTGTATGCTAAGTTTTCAAAGTGTGCATTTTGGTTGGAAGAAGTTCAATTCCTCGGTCACATAGTGAACAAAGAAGGTATTAAGGTGGATCCGGCAAAGATAGAAACTGTTGAAAAGTGGGAAACCCCGAAAACTCCGAAACACATACGCCAGTTTTTAGGACTAGCTGGTTACTACAGAAGGTTCATCCAAGACTTTTCCAGAATAGCAAAACCCTTGACTGCATTAACGCATAAAGGGAAGAAATTTGAATGGAATGATGAACAAGAGAAAGCGTTTCAGTTATTGAAGAAAAAGCTAACTACGGCACCTATATTGTCATTGCCTGAAGGGAATGATGATTTTGTGATTTATTGTGACGCATCAAAACAAGGTCTCGGTTGTGTATTAATGCAACGAACGAAGGTGATTGCTTATGCGTCTAGACAATTGAAGATTCACGAACAAAATTATACGACGCATGATTTGGAATTAGGCGCGGTTGTTTTTGCATTAAAGACTTGGAGGCACTACTTATATGGGGTCAAAAGTATTATATATACCGACCACAAAAGTCTTCAACACATATTTAATCAGAAACAACTGAATATGAGGCAGCGTAGGTGGATTGAATTATTGAATGATTACGATTTTGAGATTCGTTACCACCCGGGGAAGGCAAATGTGGTAGCCGATGCCTTGAGCAGGAAGGATAGAGAACCCATTCGAGTAAAATCTATGAATATAATGATTCATAATAACATTACTACTCAAATAAAGGAGGCGCAACAAGGAGTTTTAAAAGAGGGAAATTTAAAGGATGAAATACCCAAAGGATCGGAGAAGCATCTTAATATTCGGGAAGACGGAACCCGGTATAGGGCTGAAAGGATTTGGGTACCAAAATTTGGAGATATGAGAGAAATGGTACTTAGAGAAGCTCATAAAACCAGATACTCAATACATCCTGGAATGGGGAAGATGTACAAGGATCTCAAGAAACATTTTTGGTGGCCGGGTATGAAAGCCGATGTTGCTAAATACGTAGGAGAATGTTTGACGTGTTCTAAGGTCAAAGCTGAGCATCAGAAACCATCAGGTCTACTTCAACAACCCGAAATCCCGGAATGGAAATGGGAAAACATTACCATGGATTTCATCACTAAATTGCCAAGGACTGCAAGTGGTTTTGATACTATTTGGGTAATAGTTGATCGTCTCACCAAATCAGCACATTTCCTACCAATAAGAGAAGATGACAAGATGGAGAAGTTAGCACGACTGTATTTGAAGGAAGTCATCTCCAGACATGGAATACCAATCTCTATTATCTCTGATAGGGATGGCAGATTTATTTCAAGATTCTGGCAGACATTACAGCAAGCATTAGGAACTCGTCTAGACATGAGTACTGCCTATCATCCACAAACTGATGGGCAGAGCGAAAGGACGATACAAACGCTTGAAGACATGCTACGAGCATGTGTTATTGATTTCAGAAACAGTTGGGATCGACATCTACCGTTAGCAGAATTTTCCTACAACAACAGCTACCATTCAAGCATTGAGATGGCGCCGTTTGAAGCACTTTATGGTAGAAAGTGCAGGTCTCCGATTTGTTGGAGTGAGGTGGGGGATAGACAGATTACGGGTCCGGAGATTATACAAGAAACTACCGAGAAGATCATCCAAATTCAACAACGGTTGAAAACCGCCCAAAGTCGACAAAAGAGCTACGCTGACATTAAAAGAAAAGATATAGAATTTGAAATTGGAGAGATGGTCATGCTTAAAGTTTCACCTTGGAAAGGCGTTGTTCGATTTGGTAAACGAGGGAAATTAAATCCAAGGTATATTGGACCATTCAAGATTATTGATCGTGTCGGACCAGTAGCTTACCGACTTGAGTTACCTCAACAACTCGCGGCTGTACATAACACTTTCCACGTCTCGAATTTGAAGAAATGTTTTGCTAAAGAAGATCTCTCTATTCCGTTAGATGAAATCCAAATCAACGAAAAACTCCAATTCATCGAAGAACCCGTCGAAATAATGGATCGTGAGGTTAAAAGACTTAAGCAAAACAAGATACCAATTGTTAAGGTTTGATGGAATGCTCGTAGAGGACCCGAGTTCACCTGGGAGCGTGAAGATCAGATGAAGAAGAAATACCCGCATCTATTTCCAGAAGATTCGTCAACACCTTCAACAACTTAAAATTTCGGGACGAAATTTATTTAACGGGTAGGTACTGTAGTGACCCGAACTTTTCCATGTTTATATATATTAATTGAGATTGATGTTTACATGATTAAATGTTTCCAACATGTTAAGCAATCAAACTTGTTAAGACTTGATTAATTGAAATAGGTTTCATATAGACAATTGACCACCCAAGTTGACCGGTGATTCACGAACGTTAAAACTTGTAAAAAAAAACTATATGATGACATATATATGGTTATATATATAGTTAACATGATATTATGATAAGTAAACATATCATTAATTATATTAACAATGAACTACATATGTAAAAACAAGACTACTAACTTAATGATTTTGAAACGAGACATATATGTAACGTTTATCGTTGTAACGACATTTAATGTATATATATCATATTAAGAGATATTCGTACATCATAATATCATGATAATATAATAATTTAAAATCTCTTTTGATATTATAAACATTGGGTTAACAACATTTAACAAGATCGTTAACCTAAAGGTTTCAAAACAACACTTACATGTAACGACTAACGATGACTTAACGACTCAGTTAAAATGTATATACATGTAGTGTTTTAATATGTATTTATACACTTTTGAAAGACTTCAATACACTTATCAAAATACTTCTACTTAACAAAAATGCTTACAATTATATTCTCGTTCAGTTTCATCAACAATTCTACTCGTATGCACCCGTATTCGTACTCGTACAATACACAGCTTTTAGATGTATGTACTATTGGTATATACACTCCAATGATCAGCTCTTAGCAGCCCATGTGAGTCACCTAACACATATGGGAACCATCATTTGGCAACTAGCATGAAATATCTCATAAGATTACAAAAATATGAGTAATCATTCATGACTTATTTACATGAAAACAAAATTACATATCCTTTATATCTAATCCATACACCAACGACCAAAAACACCTACAAACACTTTCATTCTTCAATTTTCTTCATCTAATTGAACTCTCTCAAGTTCTATCTTCAAGTTCTAAGTGTTCTTCATAAATTCCAAAAGTTCTAGTTTCATAAAATCAAGAATACTTTCAAGTTTGCTAGCTCACTTCCAATCTTGTAAGGTGATCATCCAACCTCAAGAAATCTTTGTTTCTTACAGTAGGTTATCATTCTAATACAAGGTAATAATCATATTCAAACTTTGGTTCAATTTCTATAACTATAACAATCTTATTCAAGTGATGATCTTACTTGAACTTGTTTTCGTGTCATGATTTTGCTTCAAGAACTTTGAGCCATCCAAGGATCCATTGAAGCTAGATCCATTTTTCTCTTTTCCAGTAGGTTCATCCAAGGAACTTAAGGTAGTAATGAGGTTCATAACATCATTCGATTCATACATATAAAGCTATCTTATTCGAAGGTTTAAACTTGTAATCACTAGAACATAGTTTAGTTAATTCTAAACTTGTTCGCAAATAAAAGTTAATCCTTCTAACTTGACTTTTAAAATCAACTAAACACATGTTCTATATCTATATGATATGCTAACTTAATGATTTAAAACCTGGAAACACGAAAAACACCGTAAAACCGGATTTACGCCGTCGTAGTAACACCGCGGGCTGTTTTGGGTTAGTTAATTAAAAACTATGATAAACTTTGATTTAAAAGTTGTTATTCTGAGAAAATGATTTTTATTATGAACATGAAACTATATCCAAAAATTATGGTTAAACTCAAAGTGGAAGTATGTTTTCTAAAATGGTCATCTAGACGTCGTTCTTTCGACTGAAATGACTACCTTTACAAAAACGACTTGTAACTTATTTTTCCGACTAGAAACCTATACTTTTTTTGTTTAGATTCATAAAATAGAGTTCAATATGAAACCATAGCAATTTGATTCACTCAAAACGGATTTAAAATGAAGAAGTTATGGGTAAAACAAGATTGGATAATTTTTCTCATTTTAGCTACGTGAAAATTGATAACAAATCTATTCCAACCATAACTTAATCAACTTGTATTATATATTATGTAATCTTGAGATACCATAGACACGTATACAATGTTTCGACCTATCATGTCGACACATCTATATATATTTCGGAACAACCATAGACACTCTATATGTGAATGTTGGAGTTAGCTATACAGGGTTGAGGTTGATTCCAAAATATATATAGTTTGAGTTGTGATCAATACTGAGATACATATACACTGGGTCGTGGATTGATTCAAGATAATATTTATCGATTTATTTCTGTACATCTAACTGTGGACAACTAGTTGTAGGTTACTAACGAGGACAGCTGACTTAATAAACTTAAAACATCAAAATATATTAAAAGTGTTGTAAATATATTTTGAACATACTTTGATATATATGTATATATTGTTATAGGTTCGTGAATCAACCAGTGGCCAAGTCTTACTTCCCGACGAAGTAAAAATCTGTGAAAGTGAGTTATAGTCCCACTTTTAAAATCTAATATTTTTGGGATGAGAATACATGCAGGTTTTATAAATGATTTACAAAATAGACACAAGTACGTGAAACTACATTCTAT
Organism: Rutidosis leptorrhynchoides; assembly: GCF_046630445.1. Classification (NCBI taxonomy): domain Eukaryota; kingdom Viridiplantae; phylum Streptophyta; class Magnoliopsida; order Asterales; family Asteraceae; genus Rutidosis; species Rutidosis leptorrhynchoides. The sequence continues at coordinate 348,806,905 of NC_092343.1, forward strand.
GGTTGAATTATCGAAATCGAATATGCCCCTTTTTATTAAGTCTGGTAATCTAAGAATTAGGGAACAGACACCCTAATTGACGCGAATCCTAAAGATAGATCTATTGGGCCTAACAAACCCCATCCAAAGTACCGGATGCTTTAGTACTTCGAAATTTATATCATATCCGAAGGGTGTCCCGGAATGATGGGGATATTCTTATATATGCATCTTGTTATTGTCGGTTACCAGGTGTTCACCATATGAATGATTTTTATCTCTATGTATGGGATGTGTATTGAAATATGAAATCTTGTGGTCTATTGTTACGATTTGATATATATAGGTTAAACCTATAACTCACCAACATTTTTGTTGACGTTTTAAGCATGTTTATTCTCAGGTGATTATTAAGAGCTTCCGCTGTCGCATACTTAAATAAGGACAAGATTTGGAGTCCATGCTTGTATGATATTGTGTAAAAACTGCATTCAAGAAACTTATTTTGTTGTAACATATTTGTATTGTAAACCATTATGTAATGGTCGTGTGTAAACAGGATATTTTAGATTATCATTATTTGATAATCTACGTAAAGCTTTTTAAACCTTTATTGATGAAATAAAGGTTATGGTTTGTTTAAAAATGAATGCAGTCTTTGAAAAACGTCTCATATAGAGGTCAAAACCTCGCAACGAAATCAATTAATATGGAACGTTTTTAATCAATAAGAACGGGACATTTCAAAATATGTGTTGAAGACTTTTGTGGTCGGTATATATAATACTTTTAACCCCATATAAGTAGCGCCTCCAAGTCTTTAATGCAAAAACAACCGCGACTAATTCCAAATCATGCGTCGTATAATTTTGTTCGCGAATCTTCAATTGTCTAGACGCATAAGCAATCACCTTCGTTCGTTGCATTAATACACAACCGAGACCTTGCTTTGATGCGTCACAATAAATCACAAAATCATCATTCCCTTCAGGCAATGACAATATAGGTGCCGTAGTTAGCTTTTTCTTCAATAACTGAAACGCTTTCTCTTGTTCATCATTCCATTCAAATTTCTTCCCTTTATGCGTTAATGCAGTCAAGGGTTTTGCTATTTTGAAAAAGTCTTGGATGAACCTTCTGTAGTAACCAGCTAGTCCTAAAAACTGGCGTATGTGTTTCAGAGTTTTTGGGGTTTCCCACTTTTCAACAGTTTCTATCTTTGCCGGATCCACCTTAATACCTTCTTTGTTCACTATGTGACCGAGGAATTGAACTTCTTCCAACCAAAATGCACACTTTGAAAACTTAGCGTACAATTCTTCCTTCCTCAATACTTCTAACACCTTTCTCAAATGTTCACCGTGTTCTTGGTCATTCTTTGAGTAAATAAGTATGTCATCAATGAAAACAATGACAAACTTGTCAAGGTATGGTCCACACACTCGGTTCATAAGGTCCATGAACACAGCTGGTGCATTAGTTAAACCAAACGGCATGACCATAAACTCGTAATGACCGTAACGTGTTCTGAAAGCAGTCTTTGGAATATCATCTTCTTTCACCCGCATTTGATGATACCCGGAACGTAAGTCAATCTTTGAATAAACAGACGAGCCTTGTAGTTGATCAAATAAGTCATCGATTCTCGGTAGTGGGTAGCGGTTCTTGATGGTAAGTTTGTTCAACTCTCGGTAGTCGATACACAACCTGAATGTACCATCTTTCTTCTTGACAAACAAAACAGGAGCTCCCCACGGTGATGTGCTTGGTCGAATGAAACCACGCTCTAAAAGTTCTTGTAATTGGCTTTGCAGTTCTTTCATCTCGCTGGGTGCGAGTCTGTAAGGAGCACGAGCTATTGGTGCAGCTCCTGGTACAAGATCTATTTGAAATTCAACAGATCGATGTGGTGGTAATCCCGGTTATTCTTTCGGAAATACATCGGGAAATTCTTTTACAATGGGAACATCATTGATGCTCTTTTCTTCAGTTTGTACTTTCTCGACGTGTGCTAGAACAGCATAGTAACCTTTTCTTATTAGTTTTTGTGCCTTCAAATTACTAATAAGATGTAGCTTCGTGTTGCCCTTTTCTCCGTACACCATTAAGCGTTTTCCTTTTTCTCGTATAATGCGAATTGCATTTTTGTAACAAACGATCTCTGCTTTCACTTCTTTCAACCAGTCCATACCGATTATCACATCAAAACTCCCTAACTCTACTGGTATCAAATCAATCTTAAATTTTTCGCTAACCAGTTTAATTTCTCGATTCCGACATATATTATCTGCTGAAATTAATTTACCATTTGCTAATTCGAGTAAAAATTTACTATCCAAAGGTGTCAATGGACAACTTAATTTAGCACAAAAATCTCTACTCATATAGCTTCTATCCGCACCCGAATCAAATAAAACGTAAGCAGATTTATTGTCAATAAGAAACGTACCCGTAACAAGCTCCGGGTCTTCCTGTGCCTCTGCCGCATTAATATTGAAAACTCTTCCGCGGTCTTGTCCATTCGTGTTCTCCTGGTTCGGGCAATTTCTAATAATGTGGCCCGGTTTTCCACATTTATAACAAACTACATTGGCATAACTTGCTCCGACACTACTTGCTCCGCCATTACTCGTTCCGACACCATTTGTTCCTTTCGTTCTATTAACCCCTGGTCCGTAGACCTCACACTTCGCCGCGCTATGACCATTTCTTTTACACTTGTTGCAAAATTTGGTGCAGAACCCCGAGTGATACTTTTTACACCTTTGGCATAGCTGCTTCTGATTGTTGTTGTTGTTGCGGTTATTATTGTTGTTGGGATGATTGTTGTAGTTGCTGTTGTTGTTGTTGTTGGGCTGTTTGTTGTAGTTGCGATTGATGTTGTGATTGTTGGGATAATTGTTGCGATTATTGTTGTAATTGCTGTTGTTGTTGTATTGGTGATTCTGATCACCATTTTCCTCCCACTTTCTTTTGACTTGCTTCACATTGGCCTCTTCAGCAGTCTGTTCTTTAATTCTTTCTTCAATCTGGTTCACTAGTTTGTGAGTCATTCTACATGCCTGTTGTATGGAGGCGGGCTCGTGTGAACTTATATCTTCTTGGATTCTTTCCGGTAATCCTTTCACAAACGCGTCGATCTTCTCTTCCTCATCTTCGAATGCTCCCGGACACAATAGGCACAATTCTGTGAATCGTCTTTCGTACGTGGTAATATCAAACCCTTGGGTTCGTAACCCTCTAAGTTCTGTCTTGAGCTTATTGACCTCGGTTCTGGGACGGTACTTCTCGTTCATCAAGTGCTTGAATGCTGACCACGGTAGTGCGTACGCATCATCTTGTCCCACTTGCTCTACATAGGTATTCCACCATGTTAACGCAGAACCTGTGAAGGTATGCGTAGCGTACTTCACTTTGTCCTCTTCAGTACACTTACTTATGGCAAACACTGATTCGACCTTCTCGGTCCACCGTTTCAATCCGATCGGTCCTTCGGTTCCATCAAATTCCAAAGGTTTGCAGGCAGTGAATTCTTTATAGGTGCATCCTACACGATTTCCTGTACTGCTAGATCCAAGGTTATTGTTGGTATGTAGCGCAGCCTGTACTGCGGCTATGTTTGAAGCTAGAAAAGTACGGAATTCCTCTTCATTCATATTCACGGTGTCGAGTAGTCGGTGCCATTTCCTTCAAAATAGTCAAATGGAACAAGTTAATCATACAGAATATTAAGAGTAGTTAATAGTATTTCGTAGCATAATATGACTCATTTATAAAAGCTTTTTCTTCATATTAGCGTTTTATAAGTTTAAATTCGGGTAGTACCTACCCGTTAAGTTCATACTTAGTAGCTAATATACAATTCAACTACTACAATTCTATATGAAAAACTGATTATAATAATATATCGCCTTCAAACTTTTACACAATATTTTACAAACTTACAATACCGCTTATTTTACATATAGCATGAAATATAGCACACAATAAATTTGATACAAGATGGTTGTGAAGATAATTCTAGCTAGTACACAAGTCGTTCAGCAAAGGCAATAAAGACACGTAATTCATACGTCCAGAAACAAATCATGCATTCTGGTTTTACTAGGATTACTTCCCATCCTTGGTCTTGTGGAACATAACTGTTATGGCCGTTGATAAGACAGCGTGTTGTAACGTCGTCAAAGGGACGAGGGTTACGTAATGTCCAACAGTCCCGTAACAATCTAAAAACCTCATTTCTTACCCCAATTACCGACTCCGTCACTTGTGGGAACGTTTTGTTTAATAGTTGTAGCCCGATGTTCTTGTTCTCACTTTGGTGAGAAGCGAACATTACTAATCCGTAAGCATAACATGCTTCTTTATGTTGCATGTTAGCCGCTTTTTCTAAATCACGAAGTCCAATATTCGGATATATTGAGTCAAAATAATTTCTCAACCCATTGCGTAAAATAGCATTTGGGTTCCCCGCAATATATGCGTCAAAGTAAACACATCGTAACTTATGGATTTCCCAATGTGATATCCCCCATCTTTCGAACGAAAGCCTTTTATAAACCAAGGCATTCTTGGAACGTTCTTCGAATGTCTTACAAACTGATCTCGCCTTAAATAGTTGTGCCGAAGAATTCTGACCGACTCTAGACAAGATTTCATCAATCATGTCTCCGGGTAGGTCTCTTAAAATATTGGGTTGTCTATCCATTTTGTGTTTTTATACTGTAAAATAGACAAGAGTTAGATTCATAAAAAAAAATACTTATTAATACAAGCAATTTTTACATATATCATAAAGCATAAGCACACTATATTACATATATTACACCACACGAATACAACTATCTTATTCCGACTCGCTTGTTTCTTCTTCTTCGATTTTGGTTCGTTTTGCCAAGTTTCTAGGGATATATGATGTTCCCCTAATATGAGCCGTCGTTTTCCACATTGGTTTAGAAAAACCTGGTGGTTTAGAGGTTCCCGGGTCATTATTACAACTTAAGGACTTCGGGGGTTGACGATACATATAAAGTTCATCGGGGTTGGAATTAGATTTCTCTATTTTTATGCCTTTTCCCTTATTATTTTCTTTTGCCTTTTTAAATTCAGTTGGGGTAATTTCTATAACATCATCGGAATTCTCGTCGGAATCCGATTCATCGGAGAATTGGTAATCCTCCCAATATTTTGCTTCCTTGGCGGAAATACCATTGACCATAATTAACCTTGGTCGGTTGGTTGAGGATTTTCTTTTACTTAACCGTTTTATTATTTCCCCCAACGGTTCTATTTCTTCATCCGGTTCCGATTCTTCTTCCGGTTCCGATTCTTCTTCCGGTTCCGACTCTTCTTCCGGTTCCTCTTCGGGAACTTGTGAATCAGTCCACGAATCATTCCAATTTACATTTGACTCTTCATTATTATTAGGTGAATCAATGGGACTTGTTCTAGAGGTAGACATCTATCACATAATATCAAACGCGTTAAGAGATTAATATATCACATAATATTCACATGTTAAAAATATATAGTTTCCAACAAAATTTGTTAAGCAATCATTTTTCAACTAAACACGGTCGAAGTCAAGACTCACTAATGCATCCTAACAAACTCGATAAGACACACTAATGCAAAATTCTGGTTCTCTAAGACCAACGCTCGAATACCAACTGAAATGTCCCGTTCTTATTGATTAAAAACGTTCCATATTAATTGATTTCGTTGCGAGGTTTTGACCTCTATATGAGACGTTTTTCAAAGACTGCATTCATTTTAAAACAAACAATAACCTTTATTTTATCAATAAAGGTTTAAAAAGCTTTACGTAGATTATCAAATAATGATAATCTAAAATATCCTGTTTACACACGACCGTTACATAATGGTTTACAATACAAATATGTTACAACAAAATAAGTTTCTTGAATGCAGTTTTTACACAATATCATACAATCATGGACTCCAAATCTCGTCCTTATTTAAGTATGCGACAGCGGAAGCTCTTAATAATCACCTGAGAATAAACATGCTTAAAACGTCAACAAAAATGTTGGTGAGTTATAGGTTTAACCTATATATATCAAATCATAATAATAGACTACAAGATTTCATATTTCAATACACATCCCATACATAGAGATAAAAATCATTCATATGGTGAACACCTGGTAACCGACATTAACAAGATGCATATATAAGAATATCCCCATCATTCCGGGACACCCTTCGGATATGATATAAATTTTGAAGTACTAAAGCATCCGGTACTTTGGATGGGGTTTGTTAGGCCCAATAGATCTATCTTTAGGATTCGCGTCAATTAGGGTGTCTGTTCCCTAATTCTTAGATTACCAGACTTAATAAAAAGGGGCATATTCGATTTCGATAATTCAACCATAGAATGTAGTTTCACGTACTTGTGTCTATTTTGTAAATCATTTATAAAACCTGCATGTATTCTCATCCCAAAAATATTAGATTTTAAAAGTGGGACTATAACTCACTTTCACAGATTTTTACTTCGTCGGGAAGTAAGACTTGGCCACTGGTTGATTCACGAACCTATAACAATATATACATATATATCAAAGTATGTTCAAAATATATTTACAACACTTTTAATATATTTTGATGTTTTAAGTTTATTAAGTCAGCTGTCCTGGTTAGTAACCTACAACTAGTTGTCCACAGTTAGATGTACAGAAATAAATCGATAAATATTATCTTGAATCAATCCACGACCCAGTGTATTCGTATCTCAGTATTGATCACAACTCAAACTATATATATATTGGAATCAACCTCAACCCTGTATAGCTAACTCCAACATTCACATATAGAGTGTATATGGTTGTTCCGAAATATATATAGATGTGTCGACATGATAGGTCGAAATATTGTATACGTGTCTATGGTATCTCAAGATTACATAATATACAATACAAGTTGATTAAGTTATGGTTGGAATAGATTTGTTACCAATTTTCACGTAGCTAATATGAGAAAAATTATCCAATCTTGTGTTACCCATAACTTCTTCATTTTAAATCCGTTTTGAGTGAATCAAATTGCTATGGTTTTATATTGAACTCTATTTTATGAATCTAAACAGAAAAATTATAGCTTTACAGTCGGAAAAATAAGTTACAAGTCGTTTTTGTAAAGGTAGTCATTTCAGTCAAAAGAACGACGTCTAGATGACCATTTTAGAAAACATACTTCCACTTTGAGTTTAACCATAATTTTTGGATATAGTTTCATGTTCATAATAAAAATCATTTTCTCAGAATAACAACTTTTAAATCAAAGTTTATCATAGTTTTTAATTAACTAACCCAAAACAGCCCGCGGTGTTACTACGACGGCGTAAATCCGGTTTTACGGTGTTTTTCGTGTTTCTAGGTTTTAAATCATTAAGTTAGCATATCATATAGATATATAACATGTGTTTAGTTGATTTTAAAAGTCAAGTTAGAAGGATTAACTTTTGTTTGCGAACAAGTTTAGAATTAACTAAACTATGTTCTAGTGATTACAAGTTTAAACCTTCGAATAAGATAGCTTTATATGTATGAATCGAATGATGTTATGAACATCATTACTACCTTAAGTTCCTTGGATAAACCTACTAAAAAAGAGAAAAATGGATCTAGCTTCAACGGATCCTTGGATGGCTCGAAGTTCTTGAAGCAGAATCATGACACGAAAACAAGTTCAAGTAAGATCATCACTTGAAATAAGATTGTTATAGTTATAGAAATTGAATCAAAGTTTGAATATGATTATTACCTTGTATTAGAATGATAACCTACTGTAAGAAACAAAGATTTCTTGAGGTTGGATGATCACCTTACAAGATTGGAAGTGAGCTAGCAAACTTGAAAGTATTCTTGATTTTATGTAACTAGAACTTGTAGAATATATGAAGAACACTTAGAACTTGAAGATAGAACTTAAAAGAGATCAATTAGATGAAGAAAATTGAAGAATGAAAGTGTTTGTAGGTGTTTTTGGTCGTTGGTGTATGGATTAGATATAAAGGATATGTAATTTTGTTTTCATGTAAATAAGTCATGAATGATTACTCATATTTTTGTAATTTTATGAGATATTTCATGCTAGTTGCCAAATGATGGTTCCCACATGTGTTAGGTGATTCAAATGGGCTGCTAAGAGCTGATCATTGGAGTGTATATACCAATAATACATACATCTAAAAGTTGTGTATTGTACGAGTACGAATACGGGTGCATACGAGTAGAATTGTTGATGAAACTGAACGAGGATGTAATTGTAAGCATTTTTGTTAAGTAGAAGTATTTTGATAAGTGTATTGAAGTCTTTCAAAAGTGTATAAATACATATTAAAACACTACATGTATATACATTTTAACTGAGTCGTTAAGTCATCGTTAGTCGTTACATGTAAGTGTTGTTTTGAAACCTTTAGGTTAACAATCTTGTTAAATGTTGTTAACCCAATGTTTATAATATCAAATGAGATTTTAAATTATTATATTATCATGATATTATCATGTATGAATATCTCTTAATATGATATATATACATTAAATGTCTTTACAACGATAATCGTTACATATATGTCTCGTTTAAAAATCATTAAGTTAGTAGTCTTGTTTTTACATATGTAGTTCATTGTTAATATACTTAATGATATGTTTACTTATCATAGTATCATGTTAACTATATATATATCCATATATATGTCATCATATAGTTTTTACAAGTTTTAACGTTCGTGAATCACCGGTCAACTTGGGTGGTCAATTGTCTATATGAAACATATTTCAATTAATCAAGTCTTAACAAGTTTGATTGCTTAACATGTTGGAAACATTTAATCATGTAAATATCAATCTCAATTAATATATATAAACATGGAAAAGTTCGGGTCACTACATCATAGTCCCAAGCATTAGGCAAGCGACTTGCACCGAATCGGCGCAATACTTATCCCAATAAGCCATGCCTTCCGTATCATCCTCGTCGGGATGATCGGGAATGGGGTCTTCCAACACATACGTCTTATCCTCAAGTTTGAGGACAATCCTAAGATTGCGGAACCAATCCATAAAGTTCGTATGGTTGAGTTTGTCTTTCTCGAGGAGAGACCTTAACGATAGGTTGTGTAAGTTAATTGGTGCATTTTGCGTGTTGTTGTTGTTATTGGCGGCCATCTACAAAATTTAACAAAGTTCATTTAAGTATTGATTTTAAATTTAATAAACAATACCCTTTTATATTTTAATTGACTTATTAAATATTAGAATCTAACGTTAAATCAAATTTCGGTTAGGTGACCTTTATCCCGTTATTTGATTTAGCTAGGTAGTCATAATGACAATTACAATCCTTTTGCAACTTCTAAATTATGGGATCATGCAATCCTTTTGCATGGCATATTTATCCCATCAATGCCTATTTGTTCCTCATGCTTCGGTGACCCTAAGTTCATGATTCCCAAATCAAGTCGTCCTACTTGTGTAAACTTGTAAATTTAACAAACAAGCGGTTAGGTGACCTTTATCCCACTTGTATGCAAAATTTACCTTAATCATATTAGTTTGCTCATAATGGTTAGGTGACCTTTATCCCATCATGAGTTCCCTAATATGCCTAAGTGTCACACAAAAGGATGGCGTTTAACTTGTTTGCCTTGTTTTAGTATTAAAGAAATTTTTAAGTTTTCTTTATTCTAGTATAAGAAAACACAATTTCCATACACTAACATGCATTTAGTGTGTGGTCCATTTGAAAGTCCATTTTTCATGTCAAGTTTTATATCCAATAAACTTGTATAAACCATTTTATATGTTATCCTTTTGTTGTTCTTAATAACCATTTATTAAGTCCTTATGTTGTTTCTAATATAACCAATTATAATGTCATTTTGCAAGTTGTTAACATGTGATTTTACTTGTATCATCCAAACATACAAACACAATAATCATACAAGCATGCATAACAACAATGTTCACAATCAAGCCAAGGTGGTGGACACTTGTTTAGCCGAAAACAAGTGTCACCTAAAGGGTTAGATCACAAAGTAAGAGATTTTTCAAAATCTCCCACTTAATCTTGCATCCATATGCTCCATCTTGTGTTCTTCCTTCATCATCTTGAATCTTCATTTCTTTTTACAAAAAATATATAACCTAATACATTTTGTCTAGAAAATGAAAATACATCCTAATCTATTTTACATGCCAAATATAAAATAAATTACATAACCAAAATTAATATTACATACCAAATGAATAATTAATTTTACAAGCCAAATTGAATGAATATTACATACATTCAACCAAACAAATATCCATTCAAACACACATGCATACTGAAATGACCCGTTCATATACATTATAAACGATTCGCAATAGTTGATTACATTGCGAGGTATTTGACCTCTATATGATACATTTTACAAACATTGCATTCGTTTTTAAAAGACAAAATTTCTTTACATCGAAAACTGACAGGCATGCATACCATTTCATAATATCCACTATCTAACTATAAATTGATTTAATAATAATCTTTGATGAACTCAATGACTCGAATGCAACGTTCTTCGAAATATGCTATGAAAGACTCCAAGTAATATCTTTAAAATGAGCAAATGCACAGCGGAAGATTTCTTTAACACCTGAGAATAAACATGCTTTAAAGTGTCAACCAAAAGGTTGGTGAGTTCATTAGTTTATCATAATCATTTATTTCCATAATTTTAATAGACCACAAGAATTTCATTTCCAGTTCTCATAAATATACGTCCCATGCATAGAGACAAAAATAATCATTCCTATGGTGAACACCTGGTAACTGACATTAACTAGATACATATAAGAATATCCCCTATCATTTCGGGATCCTCCTTCGGACATGATATAAATTTCGAAGTACTAAAGCATCCGGTACTTTGGATGGGGTTTGTTAGGCCCAATAGATCTATCTTTAGGATTCGCGTCAATTAGGGTGTCTGTTCCCTAATTCTTAGATTACCAGACTTTAATAAAAAGGGGCATATTCGATTTCGATAATTCAACCATAGAATGTAATTTCAATTACTTGTGTCTATTTCGTCAAACATTTATAAAAGCGCATGTATTCTCAGTCTCAAAAATATAAAGGGTAAAAAGGCAAATGAAACTCACCATACTGTATTTCGTAGTAAAAATACATATAACGTCATTGAACAAGTGCAAGGTTGGCCTCGGATTCACGAACCTAAATTAATTATATATAATTATGTGTTGGTCAATATTTGTCTAACAAATTAGGCCAAGTCATAGTGTACCACAATCCTAATGCTCGAGACTAATATGCAAAAGTCAACAAAAGTAAATTTGACTCAAAATAATTTCCAAAAATCTATACATGATTAATATATAGTTTAAATATCGTCGTTTTATATTTTTAAAAGATTTATTAGAGTAAATAATATAATTTATTTATTAATAAATAAAATTTTATATTAAATTTATATAATATAATATACTTTTATATATATTAAGTAATAAAATTTATAGGGTTCATTTAATATCATAAAGATAATATGATAGGTATTATTAAAGTAAGTTATTACACGTAGTAAAATATGTTTGTATCACATATTTATTTGATAAAATAATATCTATAATGATAGTAAGTAAAAGTTGTATTATTTTGTAATAATAATTATTATTATAAAAATATCAATATTTATAATTACTAAGATGACATTATGATAAAACGATAATTCTAATTATGATAACTTTAATATTTACGAAAATTTTTAATATTATCGTTAAAATAATAATTCTATTTAAAATAATAATAATGATGATATTTTATAGTAACAATGACATTTCTATTAAAATGATAATTTTTGTTCAAATGATAGTTTTAATACTAACGATATTTTTAATAATAATAGTAATGATTAAAATAATAAGAACGATAATTTTAACTAAATCAATATCTTATAATATTTTAATTTCATCATGATACTCTTACTCATTATTTCCTAATCGTTTTGTTTAATAGCTTTTAATCGTCTTTTATATCGTGTTCATAATAATGATAATAATAGTAATCAAAATAATTAGGTGTTACAAATATTTGTTTTAATTACACTAATATTAATAATGATAGTTACTATAACATTTTTAACGATAATACTAATAATTATCTTAATGATAATATAGTAATAATAATAATAACAATGACAATATCCATTTTTAAATAATGATATATATATTAATAATGATAATAATAATAATAATAATAATAATAATAATAATAATAATAATAATAATAATTGGATAATAATAATAATAATACTAATTATAACTTTAACGATAATAACGATAGTAATAATAAAAAAAATAACAATTTTTAATGATAAATCCCTTTTATTGATAAAGATAATAATAATGATAATAATAAGATAAAACTAGAACGACGATAAAAACGACGATAATAATAATCATTTTTAATAAAAATATAGAAAATTCAATTGATTATAACTTCTAATCCGTTCATCGAAACCATTCGATATCTAAAGGAAAAGTCCTTAATTTTTTGCTAGCTTTCCAAGGACATGCATATCTTATACCTTATCTCAACCGCAAGTGTAACTAATTCAATATTCAACCTAACCTGTCTAAGGGCAATATCAAAAGTACAAGCATGCATAATCCTAAATACTCGAGCACTAGTCAGGGATACACTATTAGTATGTAAAAGTTAAATTATGAGTACTCACGTATCAATATTGAGATTCAATATTGCAGGAAAGGTACGTAGACGCAACAGAAATGATAAACACTATATTGACCTCACGAGCATACCCATGAACCATACTCAATCACCTCCATAGCTATAACCCATAATTTCCTTAATCCTATCCTACTCGAAAAACAATTTCGAAATCACTCGGACAGCACTCTGTCGTAATATTTTATGTATACTAATAATATCTTGAAATAATACGGAGTAAATATATATATGTAAATCGATTGAGAGAGTTTAGAGAAAAATATTTTCAAGTTTCTATGAAATAATGAAACCTATTGAATTCTGTTTATAATAGATTTTTGAATTATTAAAGTGAATTATTAAAGTATGAATTATTAAAGTAAATTATTAAAGTATGAATTATTAAAGTGAATTATTAAAGTATGAATTATTAAAGTGAATTATTAAAGTATGAATTATTAAAGTGAATTATTAAAGTATGAATTATTAAAGTGAATTATTAAAGTTAAAGTAAAGTAAAAATAAAGTAAAGGTAAAGTTTAAGTATAGTAAAAGTATAAAACTATGTACGTATAATACGCGTATAAATATATATAATATTAATTTAAATCGTTATATATATTTAATAAAATAAAATATAAATATCGTTATCTTTATCATACTAGTTAAGTAATGAGTTGTCAAAAGTGGTTCTAGATATAATAAAAGTTATATACGTTTTAATAATAAAGTTCTTTTTAAACTGAAAACGTTTTTGTACGTTTGAAACTAAATAGACCAATCGAGTCTTTATGAGATTCAATCTTCCACTATCCTTTCTCTAGTTCTCAATGATTGACAATTTGTTCTTATTTATAAATCACTTTACCATTTTCCGAATATTGTTAAAATGGAAAGATTTCTCAAATCAACGTGGGCCTTTCAACAAAGACTTGTAATCATAATTCAATATATCTGATAATTCAATCATTTGATCTTATCTTCTAATTCCATTGATAAATATTTTGAAACAGATACAATCATATAAAGTATTTAATCTAATATTTTGTTTACGTTTCAAGTTATAATATATATACACATATACATATATAATCATATTCGTTTAATGGTTCGTGAATCGTTGGAACATGGTCGAGGTTGAATGAATGTATGAACATAGTTTAAAATTCTTGCAATTTAACTTAACAAATATTGCTTATCGTGTCGGAAACATATAAAGATTAAAGTTTAAATTTGGTTGGAAATTTCCGGGTTGTCACAGTACCTACCCGTTAAAGAAATTTCGTCCCGAAATTTGAGTGGAAAGGTCGTGAATGATAATAAGTATGTTTTCATGATGCATACGGGCTGAAAATTAGAGTTTTATCATCAGCGAATAATTTGGATAAACAATCCATTTATATGAAGAGTACGAATGAAGCTAACATAGAAGAGTGAAATGAGTAAGTGTAGATTCATCTTATCATTTGACGTAGATATGATTGATTCCCAGATTTTAAGGGATTTGAAGAAAATCTTCTTAATAAGATTTGACTCTCCGGTAATCAAGGGAATTAGGATCCGCTTTAAATGCGATCGTCCATTTTAATTGTTCTGTAGGAGATTTTCTTATAAATTCACCTCCTTCGTTTCCTTACAACTCACACCTTCTGTTGATGCATTTTATGCAAGTTCCTAGACATCTACCCACGTCCATTGCAGGTACAACAGTTTACAGGCCACCATGATTGATCGTTATTATCCTATCCGTGTTTGTATGTGGTTACAGGAACTGCAGGAACGAGATTTAGATGTTTAACTATGTTAGACTTAGTCAGACATATGAGTGAAGCCTCACTAGTACAGCTGATAGGCTCATACGCATGGTTGATGCTGAGCTAAGTCACAATTACAACCTAAATGAGAAGACACGAGATTGTGATCACCCGTACGACTGATGAAGCCAACTCGTACGTGTGATGAATGAATCGTATAGGTGAGTCAACAGCAGGTGTATATAAAGTCTTATGTTCTTCATTTTAGGTTAAGCCTCTCATTTGTTACACACACTCAGATCTAGTGAGCTCCTCCGATTCTCTCTCAGTCCAAATCACCCAGGTGGTGAATAATAGCTCTAGGTGTTGATCTAATCACACTTGATTTAGTTGTGGTTTGACTAAATTAATCAAAAAAAACTTAACCTATTCACTAGAGGGTTTGATTCACTTATTCCGCCATTGTGTGAGTTAAATTTGTTGATTTCTAAGTTCCTAGTCATGTTTCATCACCTTCTATTCTTTCCCCCTCAACTCATATTTTAAAGTATTCATCAATATGCTCCATCCAGTTCTGATTCTCGATATACTTCTAACTTTCATATCGGTCATTCTTCTTTTTCATCTACCGCCGGAAGAATCTATTTACTTCTACTATACTCTTGGGTTTATAGTGTTTCTAGTTCTCCCGTGTCTTTATATTGCTATATGCATCGATATATATGGTTTATAATTTCTGGTTTGTCGTTGGGATTTATATGTTCCCTTATATTTCAAAGTATCTGCTTCTGTCTTCTATAATCATTATCATTCACATTTAATGCTCTCTTTTATTTGCTGCAATTTATACCCCAATTTCTATTTTGGAGTTTTGTCCTTTCGTTTCTTCTTCTTGCGATTAAACACCGCTTGTAATGGTCCAGAATTCACAGATATGAATTTCGGAATGAACATTGTTAATGTTCTAGGAAGGAAATTGTGATGGCATGATCTTGACTTGTCAAATTACTAGAATACCTTGGAAAAGGCCGAATCATCAAGAAATATTTTCTTGATATTTTAGAGGTTAAATAGAATACAAGAGTCGTATAACATGGCACATGATGATGTTATGATCTGTGAATCATCACGTTCCATTTAGAAACTCAGCATGACTTACTGTAATATAATCACATTGATCAAGTGTCATTATATTATACTAATTCATGCTTCAGTTCCCAACATTACTTCAAAATATTCCTATTTTAAACTTGAATGTTTCAGAATTTTAAAACTAAAATAGTTTCTTTTATGATGTAATACAAATAGCGCGAAGAGGTAAATGATTTCAAATAAGAAAAATTAAGAAAATATCTTCAGAAATATGGAGGATATTTATAATGAAAGATATGATGATATTTTAGAATTTCTAATATCAGCGGATGATGAAGAATATTGTCCGCAGGGGTTTAGAGTCAGGAGCAAGGTATTCGTTAATGACTTCAGCAGGTACTGAATCATTTGGATCCTTTGAAGTCAGGTCCAGTCTTTGTAATTTGTCCACAGCCTCCTTCCTACTTTGCTCAATCCATTTTCCAGTTCCAAAACTTCTCTTTTTCTGCGCTTTGCCAACACACTTCATCATTATCATCCAGCTTTTACCGTTTAAAGTCGTTTATAGTTTTTGCTGCTTCATCAGCATTTTTTTTTCATTTTCGGAGAACCAATTCGTAGTTCGGAGTGTTTTTCAGAAACTTCACATTCAAATTAAGTCCAGAAGATAGACGTTATATATACACATATAACTGTTGGCGTAGACATCCTGCGAGATTTTAAAATACTGATTGCTAATTCTCAATGATTCGTATGGCAATTCTCATTACAAGATGCGAATGAGTAAATGATGGGGTTTCAATGAATAATTATAATGACTTTTTGGAGAGGCTAAAGTCAAAGGGTAATGAAGTTGTTGGTACATCTGCTAATAATGTGGTGGAATGTAAAACGTTCCCTGGTAACGAAGGTGTATATCTCAAGGTTATAATAAGGTTAGTCTGACTGAAAAGTTGAAGTTGACTTGCTGGAGCTGTGACAAAACTGGCTACTTTGAATAGGAGTCGCAAAGTTATTTTTGCTAATAAATGCCAAAGAATCTGACGCGGATACGTTGTTTAAACTTTTACTTTGGTTTCAAGAGTTTTTCGGGTACATAACTGTGGGTAACAAGTGGTTGGATCATCATCTTGATTGCTCATCATTCGAAGTGTCTTCAGAAATTTTTGAAGGGTTTGAACACAGATTGTAATCGTTAACATACATTTGATGTTCTAACACAGTTTTGAAGTCAAAATATAGCTTGTGAAAGATGTAAGGATCTAAGAGTGATGATTTTAGTCATATCTCAAGTTGAATTTTGAGATTTCAAAATCAGAATATGTAATTAAATTTTGAATGAGTATGGTTGTTTTGATTTCTATAAAAGAATGTATATTGTTGTGAAAGTAGGGAGTATAATGGATGATTTGCTGAATCAGATTCGAAGAATGTAACATATTAATTGTGAATTTATATATCTCTCGGGTATTACCTACTCGTTAAAAAAAATTTCACAATTAATATTTTGTACAAAAGAATTTTATTACAGTCTTTATGAAAATATATATATGTATATTTTCTTCAGATGTAACATAGATTTAATGAGTTAATGTTAAATTAAACTCATTTGATTTACGGTTGAAACTAGAATTGAATAATCCCTAAAAGCTTTAAAAAGTACATAACTTTTACGCAGTATTTCTTTAATGACATTGAAATTATGAATCAATACTTCGTTATTTGTTGATGTATGATGTTCGGTTCGTGGAATTCTTGTGAATTTCGCAAAGTACGAATGATGTTATCTGAAAAGTTTCGGGTACATCGATGATGAAAGTGTAAAATCAAATATATACTTGATTTATTATGAATTGGAATTTGTTGAATTGCGACAGAGATTGTAGTTAACGCTAGTTAAGTTGCGGCTGAAGGACGTACATTATTGCATATTTGTAATATGAATTAACCGAGTAGTTAAGATTCACACACAATAGCTTAGCACGGAAAGATTTATTTCAAAAAAAAAAAAATATATATATATATATATATATATATATATATATATATATATATATATATATATATATATATATATATATATATATATATATATATATATATATATATAATATACATATAATTTCTTCAGAGGGAATGAGTTAATTCTTCATAACTCGTTGATACAATATACACGTTATTGATTCATAATGATGTCCACAGTGATTCTTGAACTGACGGAGTTTGTGATGATATCGGTATTGTTGATTCGGATGTTGACTGTACTGACGATGCTGGTAACGCTGACGGTACTGTTGATGCTGTTGGTAAAGCAAGTTTAGCTTGTTAATCACACACCATTTTTGTCAGGGTTTCTACTCTTCCTTCTATCATTTTGGTTCGCTTAACTGATTTATGGTTAGGGCAAGATTAGATAATCTCTAAGACTTTAGAGATTACATAATCGCCGCGGAATGTTTCTCCAATGAAGTTATGAATTAATACTTCGTCAGTTATTGTTGTTGGTACTCCTTAGTATCTATGGTGCGTATGACGTTGATGCTCGTGGGACAGATTGTGAAGTTGAGGTTTACGACGCGGTTGTGGTTGGAGGTGGTAATGGTACTGTTGGCGTTGATGATGGTGGTACTGGTTATGCTGCTGATACTGCTGCTGGTGTTTGTAATCTCTGCACCATATTCTCCAAAGCCACTACCCGAGTGCGAAGCTCGTTGACTTCTTCTATTACACCGGGGTGATTGTCGGTTCGGACGAGCGGATAAATAAAATCTAAAATTTGATGTAATATATAATCGTGACGAGATACTCTGGAAATGAGCGAGAAAATGGTGTTTCGGACAGGTTCGCCGGTAAGTGCTTCAGGTTCTTCGTCAAGAGGGCAATGTGGTGGATGGAAGGGATCACCTTCTTCTTGTCTCCAATGATTGAGGAGGCTAGGAACCCATCCCCAATTCATCCAGAATAGGTGATGACTGATTGGTTGATCTATTCCGGTCACACTGCTTTCGGGGCTTGAATGATATTCCATTTCGGAATCTGAGTGACTTGAACTGATGACGAATTCCATTTCGTACGATTGGATAAAGGATTTTTTTTTTCGATATGAAATGATTTTGGCTAACGGATGGTATTCTAATTACATAGAATATATATATATATATATATATATATATATATATATATATATATATATATATATATATATATATATATATATATATATATATATATATATATATATATATATATAGATCAAAAGATTTCATAGATTACGGAGGACTTTGCGGGATATGTCAGGCAAAGTTTAAAGTAACAGATACGATAAGATATGATTTAGCAGATATGCTAAGATATGAATTTTTGTCTATACACTATTCATGCAATCAATGCAGCAAGACGTGTCTTAGACTAAAAATGATAAGCAGGTAATTTTCTGAGGATGATAAGTAGTTAATTTTTGACACAAAATGATAAGCAAAACTTTTGACATGCAGACACGGTCGAAGTCCAGACTCACTAATGCATCCTATCGACTTATCAGTTAGACACATTAATGCAGACCTGGTTCGCTAAGACCACCGCTCTGATACCAACTAAAATGACCCGTTCATATACATTATAAACGATTCACAATAGTTGATTACATTGCGAGGTATTTGACCTCTATATGATACATTTTACAAACATTGCATTCGTTTTTAAAAGACAAAATTTCTTTACATCGAAAATTGAGAGGCATGCATACCATTTCATAATATCCACTATCCAACTATAAATTGATTTAATAATAATCTTTGATGAACTCAATGACTCGAATGCAACGTTCTTCGAAATATGCTATGAAAGACTCCAAGTAATATCTTTAAAATGAGCAAATGCACAGCGGAAGATTTCTTTAACACCTGAGAATAAACATGCTTTAAAGTGTCAACCAAAAGGTTGGTGAGTTCATTAGTTTATCATAATCATTTATTTCCATCATTTTAATAGACCACAAGAATTTCATTTCCAGTTCTCATAAATATACGTCCCATGCATAGAGACAAAAATAATCATTCCTATGGTGAACACCTGGTAACCGACATTAACTAGATACATATAAGAATATCCCCTATCATTCCGGGATCCTCCTTCGAACATGATATAAATTTCGAAGTACTAAAGCATCCGGTACTTTGGATGGGGTTTGTTAGGCCCAATAGATCTATCTTTAGGATTCGCGTCAATTAGGGTGTCTGTTCCCTAATTCTTAGATTACCAGACTTTAATAAAAAGGGGCATATTCGATTTCGATAATTCAACCATAGAATGTAGTTTCAATTACTTGTGTCTATTTCATCAAACATTTATAAAAGCGCATGTATTCTCAGTCCCAAAAATATAAAGGGTAAAAAGGCAAATGAAACTCACCATACTGTATTTCGTAGTAAAAATACATATAACGTCATTGAACAAGTGCAAGGTTGGCCTCGGATTCACGAACCTAAATTAATTATATATAATTATGTGTTGGTTAATATTTGTCTAACAAATTAGGCCAAGTCATAGTGTACCACAATCCTAATGCTCGAGACTAATATGCAAAAGTCAACAAAAGTAAATTTGACTCAAAATAATTTCCAAAAATCTATACATGATTAATATATAGTTTAAATATCGTCGTTTTATATTTTTAAATATTTTTAAAAGATTTATTAGAGTAAATAATATAATTTATTTATTAATAAATAAAATTTTATATTAAATTTATATAATATAATATACTTGTCACGACCTGGAATTTTCCGATCGTTCTATACTTATGAGATTAATATTTACACAAATTAAACCTTACCAACATGATAAGCAATTCAAACTGTTGAGACTTATATTTTTGAAAAGAGTTTTACACAACGTTTGACCGTCCAATTTGACCGATGATATCACAAACTATATAACACACGATAATTATACGATTATGTATATGTACATATCTATACATATTTAACATGATTTAAGGATGGTTTAACATTTCATTGTGAACTAACAACAATGAGTTATAAGTATACTTTGAGACCACTAACTTAAGTTTTCAAAACGATAACTATATGTAACGTTCTTTGACATATATACTTACAATCTATAATGTGTTGTGATTTATGTCACCAATATGATTTATGTGTAATGGGATTAATTTGTAACCAAAATAATCTTGATAAATATCGAACAAGTTTGGGGAAGTGTGGAGTGCACACTTGTTTGAACTTATCTTGATTATGAAGGGGGTTCGGGGGCAGCGCCCCCGATAAGCGGGGTCCAAGGGGTGGCAACCCCTGGCGGGGTCCAAGGGGTAGAGCCCCTGGCTGGGGTCAAGCTGCCAGGTCAGCTTGGAATTTTTTTTTTTTTGGGCTAACATTGCTTTATTAAAAATGTCTTAAAATTTTATTTTTGGCCCGGTTGGACCCAAAATAAAAGCCCGATTTTGAGCTTCTTTTACAGTATCATACTCATCATCCATACGTATTTACTATTGGTAAATACACATCAAATCAATATCCTTATCAGCTTTAGATCTGCCCTAGATAAGAGGGAATCTTATTTGTAAGCTAGCATATATTATTACTCAAAAATTCAACACAATAATTTGTCCTTGTTCCCTCAACAACCAGACTGTCCTATAAGTATCACCATCACCTTGGTTTTTCATTTCATTCTTACAACCATCTTTCTCTAACCAAAAACACACTCTTAGGAACTCTAAGTGTTCTTCACAATCTCAGCAAATACTTATGAAGAACTCGCTTCATGAACAACCTATAATCATCATAAGAAAGTTTGATCAAGATTATTTTCTATCTTTTCCAGTAGCTTTATCCAAGTAACTTGAGGTAGTAACCTTATTCATAATCTTATTCAATTCATATTTATATAGCTATCTTATTTTGTGTTATAAAATATTTAACAACAAGAACATAGTTTGAATGATTTCAAACCTGTTCGCAAACTAAATAGATCCTTCTAATTTGATTTTTAAAACACTTCAAAACCTGTAATATATCATATTATGACAAAATCGGATTAATCATATCTTGGCTAATTAACATAATATTTAATATATATTTACTTATGATTTGATTTTATATATTCCAGGACCACCCGTAAACAACACGAGAAGATTAATCATAAGACCTCATGATTGTACGCAACACGTCATCTGACAACACGGTACTTTATGTACGCAACACGTCATTTGAAAACATGGTACCATGGGTCGAGATTAATTCTGATCAATACGAATACGATGGGGTCTTTATTTATTTTATTGAGCAACTAATTGTGGACCATTAACAACAGACTGCTGACTACGGACTAAGAAAATATTAAAAGTATTATAAGTATATATATATATATATATGTAACGATTACTTGAAAAGAAAATATGTTGATATATTATATATATGGTTAGGTTCGTGATATCTATCGGAGACCAAGTCGAGTTAAATACCTTCAAGGAAAAGGTGAGTATATAGTCCTACTTTTAAACTCTAAATATTTCGGGATGAGAATACATGCATTTTATGATTTACGTTATGGACACAAGTGATTAAAAATATATATTCTACTTTGAGTTGTACCACTGGCATACTTCCCTGTAACTTGGTAACTATTATTTACATGAGGTATTGTAAACGCGAATCCTGTTGATAGATCTATCGGGCCTGACAACCCCAACCGGACTGGACGACCAGTATTCAACGGTTGCACAGTACTTCGTTTCGGTAACTACACTTGGTACGGTGTAGTAAGATTTCATAATAAAGGGAATATGCGACGTTGATTAAATGTTAAGTATGGTTATCAAGTGCTCAACAACTTAGAATATTTTTATTAAAACGTTTATATATGAAATCTTGTGGTCTATATTTATAACGCTGCCGGCATTAAACCTATATCTCACCAACTTTATGTTGACGTTTTAAGCATGTTTATTCTTAGGTGATAACTAAAAGCTTCCGCTGCAACATGTTGAATTTAAGCAAGATCTTGAGTATGCATATTTGTGTCAAAAATAAAACTGCATATCGGAGGATTTGTAATGTAAAATATGTTGGAGGTCGTATTGTTATTATCACATGTAAAGTTTGTAAGTCTAAGATTATCGCTAAACGATAATCATTATTAAGTTGTTTAAACCTTGTATTTGTAATAAAAGCTATGGTTTGTATTGTAAAAACGAATGCAGTTTTTGAAAAATGTCGCATATAGAGGTCAATACCTCGCGATGAAATCATATGTTATTGTATTCGTCCTTATGGTTATGGTCGGGTTATGACAATACTTTTATATATATTAAGTAATAAAATTTATAGGGTTCATTTAATATCATAAAAATAATATGACAGGTATTATTAAAGTTAGTTATTACACGTAGTAAAATATGTTTGTATCACATATTTATTTGATAAAATAATATCTATAATGATAGTAAGTAAAAGTTGTATTATTTTGTAATAATAATTATTATTATAAAAATATCAATATTTATAATTACTAAGATGACATTATGATAAAACGATAATTCTAATTATGATAACTTTAATATTTACGATAATTTTTAATATTATCTTTAAAATAATAATTCTATTTAAAATAATAATAATGATGATATTTTATAGTAACAATGACATTTCTATTAAAATGATAATTTTTGTTAAAATGATAGTTTTAATACTAACGATATTTTTAATAATAATAGTAATGATTAAAATAATAAGAACGATAATTTTATCTAAATCAATATCTTATAATATTTTAATTTCATCATGATACTCTTACTCATTATTTCCTAATCGTTTCGTTTAATAGCTTTTAATTGTCTTTTATATCGTGTTCATAATAATGATAATAATAGTAATCAAAATAATTAGGTGTTACAAATATTTGTTTTAATTACACTAATATTAATAATGATAGTTACTATAACATTTTTAACGATAATACTAATAATTATCTTAATGATAATATAGTAATAATAATAATAACAATGACAATATCCATTTTTAAATAATGATATATATATTAATAATAATAATAATAATAATAATAATAATAATAATAATAATAATAATAATAATAATAATAATAATAATAATAATTGGATAATAATAATAATAATACTAATTATAACTTTAACGATAATAACGATAGTAATAATAAAAAAAATAACAATTTTTAATGATAAATCCCTTTTATTGATAAAGATAATAATAATGATAATAATAAGATAAAACTAGAACGACGATAAAAACGACGATAATAATAATCATTTTTAATAAAAATATAGAAAATTCAATTGATTATAACTTCTAATCCATTCATCGAAACCATTCGATATCTAAAGGAAAAGTCCTTAATTTTTCGCTAGCTTTCCAAGGACATGCATATCTTATACCTTATCTCAACCGCAAGTGTAACTAATTCAATATTCAACCTAACCTGTCTAAGGGCAATATCAAAAGTACAAGCATGCATAATCCTAAATACTCGAGCACTAGTCAGGGATACACTATTAGTATGTAAAAGTTAAATTATGAGTACTCACGTATCAATATTGAGATTCAATATTGCAGGAAAGGTACGTAGACGCAACGGAAATGATAAACACTATATTGACCTCACGAGCATACCTATGAACCATACTTAATCACCTCCATAGCTATAATCCATAATTTCCTTAATCCTATCCTACTAGAAAAACAATTTCGAAATCACTCGGACAGCACTCTGTCGTAATATTTTATGTATACTAATAATATCTTGAAATAATACGGAGTAAATATATATATGTAAATCGATTGAGAGAGTTTAGAGAAAAATATTTTCAAGTTTCTATGAAATAATGAAACCTATTGAATTCTATTTATAATAGATTTTTGAATTATTAAAGTGAATTATTAAAGTATGAATTATTAAAGTGAATTATTAAAGTATGAATTATTAAAGTGAATTATTAAAGTATGAATTATTAAAGTGAATTATTAAAGTATGAATTATTAAAGTGAATTATTAAAGTATGAATTATTAAAGTGAATTATTAAAGTTAAAGTAAAGTAAAAATAAAATAAAGGTAAAGTTTAAGTATAGTAAAAGTATAAAACTATGTACGTATAATACGCGTATAAATATATATAATATTAATTTAAATCGTTATATATATTTAATAAAATAAAATATAAATATCGTTATCTTTATCATATTAGTTAAGTAATGAGTTGTCAAAAGTGGTTCTAGATATTTATAAAAGTTATATACGTTTTAATAATAAAGTTCTTTTTAAACTGAAAACGTTTTTGTACGTTTGAAACTAAATAGATCAATCGAGTCTTTATGAGATTCAATCTTCCACTATCCTTTGTCTAGTTCTCAATGATTGACAATTTGTTCTCATTTATAAATCACTTTACCATTTTCCGAATATTGTTAAAATGGAAAGATTTCTCAAATCAACGTGGGCCTTTCAACAGAGACTTGTAATCAAAATTCAATATATCTGATAATTCAATCATTTGATCATATCTTCTAATTCCATTGATAAATATTTTGAAACAGATACAATCATATAAAGTATTTAATCTAATATTTTGTTTACGTTTCAAGTTATAATATATATACACATATACATATATAATCATATTCGTTTAATGGTTCGTGAATCGTTGGAACATGGTCGGGGTTGAATGAATGTATGAACATAGTTTAAAATTCTTGCAATTTAACTTAACAAATATTGCTTATCGTGTCGGAAACATATAAAGATTAAAGTTTAAATTTGGTTGGAAATTTCCGGGTTGTCACACATACATCATAAGGTCAAGGCATTGATTGTGAACTACAATATACAACAAATATGACCAATTTGCAAGTTCCAAACCCACTTTTGGAACCCTTAAAATTCGGCCAAAATCATGAACCCACCCAAACCCGAATATTTTTACATTCTACTTTTATGTATGTACATTGAATGCAAAGTTGGTGGGTTTTAAAGACCATATATAAGAAGCATATTTCATAGACTTCGGCTCTAGATACCATTGATGGAATTCAACATAATAACAAGTTTCTTAATATTAATAAAATCATGAAACCAATTCGTTTTAAGTTATAACAAGCGGAAGCATAATTACTAAGAAAACAAGTTTATATGCATAACCATTTTAATTGAATTCCATATAGTTATCAAGTTATGAAATAATGCTTACAGATAACAAAGAAGGAAGAAGATTATACCTCCTCTAAGATGAGTTAGGAGCTGAATTTGGACAGCAATATGGTTGATAAAGATGATGGAATAAAGCCTCTAACTTGAAGCCTCAAGCAAGTAATACCCCAAGCTTTCAATCACCAACACCTTCCTATATGTGATTAGGATTTTGGACACTTAATTGAGCTTGTAAAAAAAATTTAGAACCCCTTTATGAACTAAAAACCCCACGGCCAGAAATGGACAGCAGCTCTCCCTTTGTGCAGTTTTTTTTAAGCTCATTTATCTATTGTTTCACTTGAGAGAATAAGTCCTTTCTTGGTACATGAGTTGCCCATGCCTATATGGACTTGTGTAGCCTTAAAAGTAACAAAATAAGACTAGCATGTGAGTCTTGGATAGACAAAAATCTGCACTATATCTTATATATATAACAATGTTTATATATATATATATATAACCTTGATATATATATAAAACATGTATATCTTTTATGTTACTTTTATATTTTATAAACCTTTTATAAAATATAACACAATATAATCATTTAATTTCATAAACAATTATATATAAATTATCCAAATAATTTATCTCAAGTGATAAAATTTTAAAAAAACCGATTTTCTAAAATCCAAGTGTCGCGTATTTACTTAATGATTTAATCGTTAAGCTTGAATACGTCTAAGGTGTCGGTAAGCTTGTTATTGGGTATGACCCGACTTGGATCATAACATATTAGCCACATTAATTAAATATGTCTCTCGGGCATACAAAAAACCTTCAGAAATGCCCCAACAAAGCATCGAAGTTTGTGAAGTGTTCAATATTTGGGGAATTAATTTTATGGGTCCCTTTCCTACTTCAAATAAATGCAAGTATATTCTCGTTGCG
Source organism: Rutidosis leptorrhynchoides (assembly GCF_046630445.1). Taxonomy (NCBI): domain Eukaryota; kingdom Viridiplantae; phylum Streptophyta; class Magnoliopsida; order Asterales; family Asteraceae; genus Rutidosis; species Rutidosis leptorrhynchoides. The sequence goes on from NC_092343.1 coordinate 348,833,620, forward strand.
GTTGATTATGTCTCTAAGTGGACCGAATCAAAGGCTTTACCCATGAATGATGCGCGAGTTGTTGTAAGTTTCTTGAAGAATTTGTTCTCACGCTTCGCGATTTTGAGAGCGTTAATTTCCTACCGTGGCACTCATTTTTTCAATTCTCTACTTGAGAAGGTGCTCAAAAAGCATGGGGGAGATCATCGCTTCTCAACTCCTTATCACCCAAAAACTAGTGGGCAAGCAGAGAATACCAATCGCGGTCTCAAGTGTATTCTTGAAAGAACAGTAAATGATAATCCTAAAATTTGGCACCGGAAATTGGATGATTCCTTGTGGGCATTCCGAACCGCGTTCAAGACGCCCATTGGAACAACACCTTTTCGATTAGTTTATGGGAAGGCATGCCACCTTCCGGTCGAAGTTGAATATAGTGCTTATTGGGCACTCAAGTTGTGCAACACTGATTTAGCCAAACCGGGTGAATCAAGGTTTTTACGATTGCACGAATTAGTGGAGTTAAGATTAGAGGCTTATGAGAATTCCACTTCTTATAAATAGAAAACTAAGTGATGGCATGATGCCCACTTGAAAGGGAGAAAAGAGTTTAAGGAGGGTGACTGTCGTGACCCGAACTTTTCCATGTTTTTATATATTAAATGAAATTGATATTTACATGATTAAGTGTTTCCAACATGTTAAGCAATCAAACTTGTTATGACTTTATTAATTAAAATAAGTTTCATATAGACAATTGACCATCCAAGTTGACCAGCAATTCACGAACGTTAAAACTTGTAAAAACTATATGATGACATATATATGGAAATATATATAGTTAACATGATATTATGATAAGTAAGTATCTCATTAGGTATTTTAACAATGAGTTATATGCATAAAAATGAGACTATTGAATTAAGAAACTCGAAAACGATATATATAACGATTATCGTTATAACAACGTCTTATTAATTACATATGAATCATATTAAGATATTGTTACACTATATTTAAACATGATAAATGATAAGTAAACATGTCATTAAGTGTATTAACAATGAGCTACATATTTAAAAACAAGACTACTAACTTAAGGATTTCGAAACGAGACATATATGTAACGATTATCGTTGTAACGACATTTAATTGTATATATATCAGATTAAGATATATTAATACATCATAATATCATGATAATGAAATAATTTAACATCTCATTAGATATAATAAACAAAGGGTTAACAACATTTAACAAGGTCGTTAACTTAAAGGTTTCAAAACAACACTTACATGTAACGACTAACGATGACTTAACGACTCAGTTAAAAATGTATATACATGTAGTGTTTTAATATGTATTCATACACTTTTGAAAGACTTCAAGACACTTATCAAAGTACTTCTACTTAACAAAAATTCTTACAATTATATCCTCGTTCATTTTCATCAACAATTCTACTCGTATGCACCCGTATTCGTACTCGTACAATACCCAGCTTCTAAAGGTATGTACTATTGGTATATATACTCCAATGATCAGCTCTTAGCAGCCCATGTGAGTCATATAACTATGTGGGAATCATCATTTAAATCTAGCATGAAATCTCTCACAAAATTACAAACTAATGGAGCCTATATGGCCATGTCATATTCACGTGAAGTAGAAGCACTCTAAACACATTCACTTTGCAATTTTCTTGAATCAAAATTAATCTCTCTCAAGTGTTCTTCCTTTGTTCTAAGTGTTCTTCATCATCTTCAATAAAATATAGCTCAATCTAGTTCATAAATCCATACATAAACCAAGATACAAAATAACTACTCAAGAACACACCAACAACACTTCCAAGTTTGCTAGCTTGCTTTCAATCTTGCAAATCCATTTCAAGTGATCATTCAACCTCAAGAAATCTTTCTTATTTACAGTAAGATATCTCTCTAATACAAGGTAGTACTCATATTCAAACTTTGATTCAATTTCTATAACTATAACAATCTTATTTCGAGTGGAAATCTTACTTGAACTTGTTTTCGTGTCATGATTTTGCTTCAAGAACTTTCAAGCCATCCAAGGATCCTTTGAAGCTAGATCTATTTTTCTCATTCTGAGCAGGTTTATCCACAAAACCTGAGGAAGTAATGATGTTCATAATATCATTCGATTCATATATATGAAACTATCTTATTCGAATGTTTAAACTTGTAATCACTAGAACATAGTTTAGTTAATTCTAAACTTGTTCGCAAACAAAAGTTAATCCTTCTAACTTGACTTTTAAAATTAACTAGACACATGTTCTATATCTATATTATATGCTAACTTAATGATTTAAAACCTGAAAACACAAAAAACACCGTAAAACCGGATATACGCCGTCGTAGTAACACCGCGGGCTGTTTTGGGTTAGTTAATTAAAAACTATGATAAACTTTGATTTAAAAGTTGTTCTTCTGGGAAAATGTTTTTTCTTATGAACATGAAACTATATCCAAAAATCATGGTTAAACTCAAAGTGAAAGTATGTTTTTCAAAATGGTCATCAAGACGTCGTTCTTTCGACTAAAATGACTACCTCTTATAATATTGACTTGTAACCTATATTTCCGACTATAAACTTATACTTTTTCTATTTAGATTCATAAACTTAAGTTCAATATGAAACCATAGCAAATTGAATCACTCAAAACGGATTTAAAACGAAGAAGTTATGGGTAAAACAAGATTGGATAATTTTTGCTTGTTGTAGCTACGTGAAAATTGGTAACAAATTTATATTAATCATATCCTAGCCAACTTATATTATATTACATGTATTCTAATATATTATGTAATCTTGGGATACCATAGACACGTATACAAATGTTTTGACATATCATATCGACCCATGTATATATATTATTTGGAACAACCATAGACACTCTATATGCAGTAATGTTTGAGTTAGCTATACAGGGTTGAGGTTGATTCCAAAAATATATATACTTCGAGTTGTGATCTAGCCTGAGACGTGTATACACTGGGTCGTGGATTGATTCAAGATAATATATATCAATTTATTTCTGTACATCTAACTGTGGACAACTAGTTGTAGGTTACTAACGAGGAGAGATGACTTAATAAACTCAAATCATTATAACGTAATAAAAAATGTTGTAAATATATTTTGAACATACTTTGATATATATGTATATATTTGTTATAGGTTCGTGAATCGACCAGTGGCCAAGTCTTACTTCCCGATGAAGTAAAAAGCTATGAAAGTGAGTTATAGTCGCACTTTTTAAATCTAACATTTTTGGGATGAGAATATATGCAGTTTTATAAATGTTTTACAAAATAGACACAAGTACGTGAAACTACATTCTATAGTTGAAATATTAAATCGAATATGCCCCTTTTTAGTCTGGTAATCTAAGAATTAGGGAACAGACACTCTAATTGACGTGAATCCTAAAGATAGATCTATTGGGTTCAACAAACCCCATCAAAAGTACCGGATGCTTTAGTACTTGGAATTTATCATGTCTGAAGGGAGTCCCGGGATGATAGGGGATATTCTATATGCATCTTGTTAAGGCCGGTTACCAGGTGTTCACCATATGGATGATTTTTATCTCTATGTATGGGATGTATATTGAAATATAAAATCTTGTGGTCTATTATTACGATTTGATAAATATATAGGTTAAACCTATGACTCACCAAAATTTTGTTGACGTTTAAAGCATGTTTATTCTCAGGTGATTATTAAGAGCTTCCTCTGTTGCATGCTAAAATATGGACAAGATTTGCTGTCAGCATGCTTGTATAATATTGTTTAAAACTGCATTCGAGATTTACTTTGTTGTAACATATTAATATTGTAAACCAATATGTATTGGTAGTGTTTAAATGTGATATTTTTAGATTATCATTTCTGGATAATCTAGGTGGTGTCCTTTTAACCTTGTCGATAAAATAAAGGTTATGGTTTGTTTTAAAAACGAATGCAGTCTTTGAAAAATGTCTCATATAGAGGTCAAAACCTCGCAACGAAATCAATTAATATGGAACGTTTATAATCAATATGAACGGGACATTTCAGTTGGTATCCGAGCGTTGGTCTTAGAGAACCAGAATTTTGCATTAATGTGTCTTACCAAGTTTGTTAGGATGCAGTAGTGAGTCAGGACATCGACCGTGTTTTTCTTCAAAAACGATTGCTTAACATTTTTTGTTGGAAACTATATATTATTAACATGTAAATCTTATGTGATATATTAATCTCTTAACGTGTTTGATATTGTGTGATAGATGTCTACCTCTAGTATAAATCCCATCAACTCACCTAATAATAATGAAGAGTCGAATATATTTTGGGAAGATTCACAAATTCCCGAAGAAGAACCGAAAGAGGAAGAACCGGAAGAAGAGGAACCGGAAGAAGAGGAACCGGAAGAGGAGGAACCGGAAGAAGAAGAGGTTCCGGAGGAAGAAATATTGATACCTACAGTAAATCGACTAAATAAAAGAAAATCCTCTACCAACGGACCAAAGTTAAAAATGGTTAATGGTGTTTCCGCCGAGGAAGCAAAATATTAGGAAGATTACCCATTTTCCGATGAATCAGATCCCGATGAGGATTCCAAAGATGTTATAAAAATTACCTCGACCCAATTTAATAAAGCAAAAGAAAATAATAAGTGAAAAGGCATAAAAATAGAGAAACCTGATTCCAACCCCGATGAACTTTATATGTATCGGCAACATCCGTATTTTCTAAAATGTAACAATAACCCGGGAACCTCTAAACCACCAGGTTTTTCTAAACCATTGTAGAAAGCGACGGCTCGTATTAGAGGAACACCATATATCCCTAGAAAATTAGGAAAATGAACCAAATCCGAAGAAGAAGAAACCAGTGATTTCGATTAGAGGGTTGTAATCATTTTGTGTATTATATGTATTGTAGTGTGCTTGTACTTTTATGTTCTATGTAAAAATTGCTTGTATTGTTTGTTAATTATCTTTTACGAATCTAATCCTTGTCTATTTTACAGTATAAAAACAAAATGGACTTTAAGGGTAGACAACCGAATATTTTAGAAGACCTACCAGAGGATATGATTGAGGAAATCTTGTCTAGAGTCGGTCAGAATTCATCAGCACATTTAGTTATGGCAAAATTAACATGTCAAACATTTGAAAGACTTTCCAGAAATGTCTTAGTTTATAAAAGGCTTTCCTTTGATAGGTGGGGTATATCACATTGGGGAGACTGTAAGTTACGTAATGTTTTCTTTAAAGCGTTAACTGTAGGGAACCCAAATGCAATTTTACGCTACGGGTTAAGAACATATTTTGACTCAACATATCCCAACATAGGATTTCGTGAATTAGAAAGAGCTTCTAACATGCAACATAATGAAGCATGTTATGCTTACCGGTTAGTGATGTTCGTTTCTCACCAAAGTGAGAAAAAGAACATCGGATTACAATTATTAAATGAAACATTCCCACAAGTGACGGATTCAGTAGTTGGGGTGAGAAACAAGGTTTTTAGACTATTACGGGGCTGTTGGACATTACGAAACCCTCGTCCTTTTGACGACATTACAACATGCTGCCTAGCCAACGGTCACAACGGTTATTTTCCACAAGATCAAGGATGGGAAATAATACTAGTAAAACCCGAATGCATGACTTGTTTCTGGACTTATGAATTACGTGTCTTTATTTCTTTTGCTGAACGACTTGCATATTAACTAGAATTGCCTTTATAGCTGCCGAGTAGCAAAGTTATTATGTGCTATATTTCATCCTATATGTATAATAGCAGTATTGTAAGTTTGTAAAATATTGTATAAAATTTGAACTCGAAATATTATTATAATCAGTTTTTTCATATAGAATTGTAGTAGGTGAATTGTATATTAGCTACTAAGTATGAACTTAACGGGTAGGTACTACCCGAATTAAAACTATAAAACGCTAATATGAAGAAAAAGCTTTTATAAATGAGTTCATACTATGCTACAAAATACTATTGACTACTCTTAAAATTCTATATGATTAACTTAATTCTTTTGGGCTATTTTTGAAGGAAATGACGCCGACGACTCGTCAGAATTTGAACATGAGCGAGGAAGACTTCTGTGTTTTCCTTGTAGCAAACATAGCCACAGTACAGGCTGCGATGCAAAATGACAATAACTCTAGATCTAGCAGTGGAACTAATTCCACAAGAAATCGTGTAGAATGCTCCTACAAAGAATTCACTACTTGCAAACCTTTGGAATTTGATGGAACCGAAGGACCAATTGGATTGAAATGGTGGACCGAGAAGGTCGAATCGGTGTTTGCCATAAGTAAGTGTACTGAAGAAGACAAAGTTAAGTATGCTACGCATACCTTCACAGGTACTGCGTTAACATGGTGGAACACATATCTTGAACAGGTAGGACAAAATGCTTCTTACGCACTACCGTGGTCGGCATTCAAGCAATTGATGAACAAGCAGTACCGTCCTAGAAATGAAGTCAATAAGCTCAAGGTAGAACTTAGAGAGTTACGAACACAAGGGTTCGACATTACCACATATGAACGACGATTCACAGATGAAATGCCCCGTTCATATACAATATAAACGATTCACAATAGTTGATTACATCGCGAGGTACTTGACCTCTATATGATACATTTTACAAACATTGCATTCGTTTTTAAAAGACTAACTTTCTTTACATCGAAAGTTGACGGCAAGCATACTGTTTTATAATACCTCCAACTCTAATTGACTTAATAATAATCTTGATGAACTCGACGACTCTAATGCAATGTCTTTTGAAATATGTCATGAATGACTCCAAGTAATATCTCTAATATGAGCAAATGCACAGCGTAAGATTTCTTTCATACCTGAGAATAAACATGCTTTCAAGTGTCAACCAAAAGGTTGGTGAGTTCATAGGTTTATCATAAAACAATAAAATTCATCATTTTGATAGACCACAAAGTTTGAATCCTGCATGGTATAAATGGGCCCGAATCCTATACCCACCTGTAATGTATATGCTATATCTTTTAAGTACAATACACCTTTCTCGTGTACGAAATCATCTTTCATAAATCTTAGTAACCGTACACATATCTTGTGCACAAAAATAACATACACATAACCTGTGTATAAAATCATTATCTCGATACATAACATTCACTTTTCATTACTTTCATAGCTTGGCTTGGAAACCGACCTTAACATATAATGCGCATAATAATATCCCCAAAACTAAACATCACGTCTGTATAATAATCATATAAACTTCGAAGTACTAAACACCACGCCCACTAGCTCTTCCATCTAGTGAACATTCTGGGTGGGGGTGTTAAACCCGGTAGCTACCTTTAGGATTCGCGTCAATTAGGCGTGCACTAATTCTCAAAATTAGTGATGTTCCCTAATTCTTAGGTTAACAAGCAATAATAATCAGGGGAAAAATATTCATATCAATTGTGGCAATTATCACGTCCACATAATTCAATGGTGGCAATTATCACGTCTACATAATTCATTCGAGGAATGTTTTGCTTGTGTCTATCTCATAAAACATTTATAAAAGCATTTCATGTATTCGCAGTTCAAAATGTATTTCAAAAGCATTTAATAAAGCAGTTGTAAAAGTAGCACATGTATTCTCAGTCCCAAAAATGTAAAGAGTAAAAGGGAGCAAATGAACTCACCATATTGTATTTTGTAGTAAAAATACATATGACAAAACTGAACAATGCAGGGTTGACCTCGGATTCACGAACCTATATCATTTGTATATTTATTAACACATATAATTAATATGTAATAATAATCAAACTAGTTTATATATATTACCTATTTAATTTAGTAATATATTTTGTTATTTCAATGGTTATATATATATATATATATATATATATATATATATATATATATATATATATATATATATATATTAATATTTATACATATAGTTATACTAATACATATATATCTATATAACTAGTATTATATTGTTAAATCAAAAATTTGTTATATGTAAATATTTATGTAAATAATGTTATTAGGTTTAATATATAATATATATGTAATAAGTATATTTTTATATACAAAATATTTATTTGATAAAATGATAGTTTTGAAAATAATGATTTACTACAATAATAATAATAACTTTATTAATAATGATAATACTAATAATAAAGATGATATTGTTAATAATGATACTTATCTTAATAATAATAATAATAAAAATAATATTAATACTAGTAATAATAACAATAATGAGAATTATAATAATAATAAAAATAAAAATAAAAATACTACCTTAATGAAAGGAGCTTTAAAAAAAATAAACACCCTTGCCCAGACTCGAACCCACGACCTCTCGTAATCACCAAACACGCCTAACCGCTTGTCTGTCCCTTACATTTCTGATTATCCCCCAACAAACAATATAAATAATCCGTAATTAACCGTGTCTCCTTCTTCTTCATTAAAATCGGCCCAACAGATGATTATAGTTTTGGCCCAACTGATTAATACAACCTTGGCCCAAGATGTAACACCCTTGTAGTCCAATAATAAAAGAAATCTAGTTCCAGTATTTGGTTTTTGTCTGTCTTAATCGACAAATACAATAAAGCAGCCGCCCATTGTGATGTTCTACTTGTCATCAGGTAATTAGGGAAATAGAAAAAAAAAACAACAACGATGGGATTAGAATCCAATGATACGTGACCCCTCCATTAAACAAGCAAGTCCACATCAATCCTTATTATATTACTGCTCAGGAACCAAGTCTAATTTGTGTTAAGTTTATTATATGTCTCGTGATTACAGTTGGAAAGTTGGTGTTGACAGACAAAATACAGGAATGAAAGAAATAGAGAAACTGTTTGGGTGATGTGTGATGCGAATTAGAAAAAAATAGAAATTAATCGTGCAGCCGTCTATTAATTTGTAGTGTTCTTTGTGTCGACAGAAAATAATAAGAAACAGGTATATACAGCAGCCATTCAGATACGAGGAAGGTGAGTTTGTCGATTGTTTTGAGTGGTGGTGGTGTTAACACAAAAACAGAAAGAAGGAGAGAATAACAAGGAAGAAGGTGATTGTTCTAGGGTATTTTACGGCTGCAAAATCAGAAAAAAGTAAACAGATGCAGTAGCATGTTCATTAATAAGTGGGTTTTGGTTCTATTGGGTTTGTTTGAAAAACTGTAAACATGTAGCCTTTGGTTTTCGATGGTGTTCTTTTGTGATTGCACAGTAACAGAAAAAAAGAAGAAATAGCATACCAGAGGGTTTCATGATGGTTTGTTCCTTATTGAAGTGGATGGTGGCGAAATAGGAGTAATTAACCGTTAGTATGACGGGTTTGTGATAATTGTTGGTGTGGTGCAAGCAAAAAAAAGAAAGAATCAGGAAGAAACATAAAACACCAATGGTTAAATTCTTGGCCGTGAATTTGAGAGAGATAGATGGTTGTCGAGGTGATTTAGGGTGACAGTTGTATGGTTGTAGATGGAATGAAATCAGAAAATAGAAATGGTTTTTGAAGATAATATTGAAATGGGTTTGGTTGTGGAAGATGGTGGGTTTTGTTTGAACAGCAGAAAAACCCATATGGGTTTTGGGTCTAGGTTGCACAGAATACCAAAATGAAATAGAATTGTTCGAAGATAGTTAATTGGTGGTTTGAACAGAAGTAAAAAGTAAGCAGCAACAATCGTTTTTCATGGTGGTGTGTATGTAACAAAAACAGTTCCAAAGGTGATGAGTGGCGGTGGAGGTATAAGGAAGAAGATTAGAAAACAATAAGTTGTAGGAGCAGGTGATCGAATCATGAGCAAATTGTATATCTATATGTCTATGCATAATATATACATAAATATGAGATAGAGATATTGGAGTAAAAGAACAAAAGTAGTTACATGATTTCAGTTAGTTATAGTAGTATGAATCGATTGATTGTGTTAGTGGTTTGACATAATTTCACAGGTAAACAGGAAGACGAATAAAAAAATTAAAAGGTGATTTTGATTTATAACCGAATTCGTGAAATTAATTGTCTTTTTATTTATATTCAAATAATATCATTAATTAATAAATATATTAGTAATAATAATACTACTATTAATATTATTAATAATAATAAAAATACTAATATAGAAATAATAATAATATAACAATTAATACATATCAAATTTCATATTCATGTTATATGTAATATTTTTATTAATACTGATTTTACTATTAATATTTATTTCAATAACAACCTTATTACTCTAGGTATTATTTTATATGTTAATTCAATTGATTAAAATACACTTTATTAATTTTTAAAATATTATAAATGTACTTATATTTATATTTGTATATATGTATTGTTTTTCAGATAGTGGTTCGTGAATCGTCGGGAATAGTCAAAGTCAAATGCATTCATGAAAAATAGTTCAAACATTTTGAGACTTAACTTTATAAACTTTGCTTATCGTATCGAAATTATATAAAGATTAGGTTTAAATTTGGTCGAAAATTTCTGGGTCGTCACAGTACCTACCCGTTAATGAAATTTCGTCCCGAAATTTGAGTGGGATCATCATGGTTAACAATAATAATGTTTTCCTGACGAATATGAGCTGATCAATAGAGTTATTACTGGTGAGTAATATGGTTAAGATAATTCGACTATTCGAAGAGTACGAATGAAGCTATCACAAAAGATTGAGATAGAAATTTAACTTTTGACGTAGTCACGGAGGATTTCCGGAATTCAAGGGATTTAAAAGAAAATCATTATAATCTGAATAAGATCTGATCCTTCGAAATTTAAGGAAATTATGATCCGCTTTGATTAAATGCGATGATCTATCTCGATTGCTTTGTTGGATATTTTACTATATATCCACCCCCTTCGTTTCCTTTATATTTTGGGAGTTCCATTCCTTTTGTTTTCTCTTCCCTGACTTTAAGTCAAGCGAATAATGGTCCAGAATTCATAAATATGAAATTCGAAATGAACATAGCTAACGTTCTAATTCATAGAGAGAAATTGTAATAACACGATCTTGATTGGTTAAATTACCAGAATTTAAGAGAGAAGATAGAACTATCAAGAAATTATGTTCTTGATATGTTTATAGGTTAGATGGAATGTAAGAGTCGTGTAACATGGCACATGATGACGTTATGATCTGTGAATCATCACGTCCCATTAGAAACTCAGCATGACTTACTGTAATATAATCACGTTGATCAAGTGTCATTGTATTATACTAACTCATGCATCAGTTTCCAACACTACTTCAAAGACATTCATACTTTAAATTCGAAAGTTTACAGAATATAGAAACTAACAGTTTCTTATATGATGTAACACTGATAGCGCGAAGAGATAAATGATTTCAGATAAGATTAGTTATGAAAATATCTTCAAAAATATCGAGGATATTTATAATGAAAGATACGATGATATCTTAGGATTTCAGAATCAAATTGTGATGAATAAATTCATTCACGGTGATTTAGAGTGGTTAAGGAGTAAGGTATTTTCTAAAGATTTCATCAGAAACAGAATCATCTGGATTCTTTATGTACAGGTTTAGTCCTTGTAATTTGTTCAGAGTCTCAATCCGGTTTCCAGTTTCAACTTTTCTGAGCTTTGCCAACATACTATTCTTTATCTTTATACCTTCGATGGTTAAGGTCGTGTACAGTTTTTGCTGCTGTATTCAGCTTGTACAGTTTTCGCTGCTGTATTCAGCTTTTTCTTTCTTTAGAATTTGGAGTATTGATTTGTAGACTGGGTGCTTTTAAAAATTTCAGAGTGGAAGATCATAATTCTAAGAGATAAGGATTATATGTATACTTATAACTGTTGATGTGTTGCTAATTCTCGGTAGTTGGTATAGTAATTCTCGTTATAAGATGTAAATGAGTAAATGATAGGGTTTCAATGAATATAGTGATTTTTCTGACAGTCAAAGATCAACGGAGTTGTTGGTAAATTTACTACTAATATGGTGAGATATAAACGGTTTCCCGGTATCGATGACGAAAGACAACTTATATATCAGGGTTATAATAAGGTAATCCGAGTGCAAAGTCGAAGTTAACTTATTGGAGCTGTGACAAAATTGACTAATTTGGAAAGGGATTGCAAAGTTATTTTCGGTAATAACAATGCTAAAGGATCTGACACAGATACGTGTAGTTGGATCATCCTCTCGATTGAGGTGTTTCCAAGATTCGTGAAAGGTTTGAACGCAGATTGTAATCGTCAAGATACAAATGAGGTTTAAGATGAAATCAAGTGGCAAACTTGAAGAATTATTTAGTTTCATATGTTATAATCAATATTTTAATTCTTTTTAATTGTCCAATGTTGGCAGTCCACAGTTGATAGTCTACAGTTAGCACTTCAATAATTCATATATAGTTTAATATATAACATTCTAATTAATTAATACGTATCGTGACCCGTGTACATGTCTCAGACTCTATCACAACTCAAATTATATATATTATTGTAGAATCAACCTCAACCCTGTATAGCTAACTCCAGCATTACTGCATATAGAGTGTCTATGGTGATTCCAAATAATATATATAGATGCGTCGATATGATATGTCAAAACCTTGTATACGTGTCCCGATTTTTAAAGTGCGTAAAATAAATAACTGAAATTAAATGACGATAAATAAAATTGTGAGAATTTAAATTGCGACAATTAAAATCCGATAAATAAAATGTAATACGGAATTAACAGTTAGCTAGGAACAGTTAACAAGGATTTTGTTAGCGTGGATTCTTAACAGCATTTCTCATAGTTAATTTGTTTGTTTCTAACAAATTTTATTTATCCAATGTTTTCTTCATTATGCCACTTGTTGGATTCTGATAGGTCAAAATCCAAATATGAAATTGAATGAAAATGGTTATTCTGTGGTGAACCGATTCGTATAGCTGTGGGTGTAAGTAGGATAGTAAATGACTGTTGATTCAGATTCGAAGAATGTATAGTGTAACTTATTTATGTGAAATCTAAATATTTCTAGGGTATTACCTACCCGTTAAAATATTTTCACAATTAACAGTTTGTACGAAGAATTTTTAATTACAATCTTTATGAAAATATACTTACATATATATTTTCTTCAGATGCAATCATAGATTTAATGAGTCAATATCATATTAATCTCATTTGATTTATCGTTAGATCTAGATTACATAATCTCTAAAACATTAGAGATTACATAATCGCCATGAGGAATGAAGGTAATTGATGTAGAACGATACGTAGAACGATGATTATACTCGAGGTACAGAATGAGATGTTGAAGCATGGATTGTTGATGGTATTGGTGCTGTTACGGATGGTACTGGTGGTGCCGGTGATGTTGTTGAAGCTGGTAAGTTTTGCACCATATTTTCCAAAACTATTACTCCAGCGTGAAGTTCGTTGACTTCTTCTATTATTCCAGGATGATTGTCGGTCGGAACGAGCGGATGAATAAGGTTTAGAATTTGAGATAGTATATAATCGTGGTGAGATATTCAAGAAATGAGGGTGAAAATGGTGGTGCGGAGAGATTCGCCGGTAAGTGCTTCAGGTTCTTCACCAAGAGGTGAATTCGATTGACGGAAAGGATCACCCTCTTCTTGTCTCCAATGATTAAGTAGACTACGAACCCATCAGATTAATTGGTTGATTCTGATAATGCTAAAAACGAACATATATTTCATAGCATTATCCCTCAAGAAAGACAAGCTTTTAGTTGCAATTGTTCTATTTACAAGTGATATTCGTTTAAATAATAAAAGGTGAAGACAAAAGATAGATTCGACGAATTGAAGACGCAAATGACCAAAAAGCTCAAAAGTACAAAATACAATCAAAGAGGTTCCAATTATTGATAAGAAACGTCTCAGAATTACAAGAGTACAAGATTCAAAACGCAAAGTACAAGATATTAAATTGTACGCAAGGACGTTCGAAAATCCGGAATCGGGACCCGAGTCAACTATCAAAGCTCGACGCAACGGACTAAAAATTACAAGTTAAATATGTATATAAATATAATATAATATATAATTAATTATATAAATTATATATATTATATTTATATATTAAAACCATCGGCAGACTAGGATCCAAACTTGTGTGAGCTGGATTTACGAACTCCGCGACTCGCGGAGTTTGTAATGCAAAAAGGGCGCGACTCGCGGAGCTGTCCTGGACAAAAATGCCTATAAAAGCTCGCGCATTCTGAACGTAAAACACATCTTTTTCCTTCTTCATCATACGTAAATTATATATATATATATATATATATATATATATATATATATATATATTCATATTTTAATTTTAATTTTAATTTTAAATCCTAATAATAAGGGAATGTTAGCGCATGTTGTAAGGGTGTAAGTCGAAATTCTGTCCGTGTAATGCTACGCTATTTTTAATCATTGTAAGTTATGTTCAACCTTTTTACATTAATGTCTCGTAGCTAAGTTATTATTATGCTTATTTAAATCGAAGTAATCATGATGTTGGGCTAATTACTAAAATTGGGTAATTGGGCTTTGTACCATAATTGGGATTTGGACAAAAGAACGACAATTGTGGAAATTAGACTATGGACTATTAATGGGCTTTATATTTGTTTAACTAAATGATAGTTTGTTAATTTTAATATAAAGATTTACAATTGGACGTCCCTATAAAAAACCATATACACTCGATCGGACACGATGGGCGGGGTATTTATATGTACGAATAATTGTTCATTTAACCGGATGCGGAAATAAATTAATAGTCTATGGAATTATTAAAACAGGGATAAAATTATGTACAAAGACACTTGGCATAATTGATAACAAAGTATTAAAACCTTGGGTTACACGCAGTCGATATCCTGGTGTAATTATTAAACAAAGTAATAAAACCTTGTTACAGTTTAAGTCCCCAATTAGTTAGAATATTTGACTTCGGGTATAAGGATAATTTGACGAGGACACTCGCACTTTATATTTATGACTGATGGACTGTTATGGACAAAAACCAGACGGACATATTAAATAATCCAGGATAAAGGACAATTAACCCATGGTCATAAAACTAAAATCAACACGTCAAACATCATGGTTACGGAAGTTTAAATAAGCATAATTATTTTATTTCATATTTAATTTCTTTTATTTTATATTTAATTGCACTTCTAATTATCGCACTTTTATTTATTGTCATTGTATTTAATTGCACTTTTAATTATCGTACTTTTTAATTATCGCAAGTTTATTTTATCGCACTTTTATTTATCGCAATTTCATTATCATTATTTACTTTACGCTTTAAATTAAGTCTTTTATTTATTTAATATTTTACATTAGGTTTTAACTGCGACTAAAGTTTTAAAATCGACAAACCGGTCATTAAACGGTAAAAAACCCCCCTTTATAATAATAATATTACTTATATATATATTTGTATTTTTATAAATTAAAACTAATATAGCATTAAGCTTTGTTTAAAGATTCCTAGTGGAACGAACCGGACTTACTAAAAACTACACTACTGTATGATTAGGTACACTGCCTATAAGTGTTGTAGCAAGGTTTAAGTATATCCATTCTATAAATAAATAAATATCTTATGTAAAATTGTACCGTATTTAATAGTATTTAGTTGTAAAAATAAAGCTATTTTATATACACTTCGCATAACATCAAGTATTTTTGGCGCCGCTGCCGGGGACGCCAAAGCAAAACGCCACACATAAAAAAAAAATTTTTATTAAGTTTTATTTAGTTTTTGTAAAAATACATTTTTTTTAAATATCAAAAATATAAAAATATAAAAAAAAACCGAAAAATATATATATATATATATATATATATATATATATATATATATATATATATATATATATATATATATATATATATATATATATATATATATATATATAAATCTATTTTTAAGATTTTTATAAAATTATAAAGTATTTCTATTTTTATAAAATATTTTATTTAATTAATAAAAACAGAAAAAAAATATATAAATAAAAAAAACCGAAACCTGTCGAAACTTGACCTGTTTCTGAACTGAAACTGCACCCTCCGCGACCCGCGGATTTTTTGAACTGGGTTCACCGCGACTCGCGGAGCCACCCTGACACGCGTGTCCAGAACCCTAATCTTGCATTAATTACGGAGTATTATTTATTATTATTAATTAATTTGTATTTAGGGTTAAATATTTAATTCATTTAGTATTTAATTTAAGTTTTAATTAATTTGTAATATTTAGTTTAATTAGTTTAATTAAATTTTAAAAATAATAGTTTTATAAAATAAATAATATAAAAATAATATTTTTATAAAAATTGTAACTTTTACAACTTTTAGTATATTTTTATATTTTGTCCCTTTTTAATTGTTTTAGCGTAATTTTTTGTATTTTTCACTCGTATTTAGTTTTAAGACTTGGTTTTTGCCATAGTTATTTTTATTTCTAGATTTTTAGGATTTGCCGTAAAATCCCTTAAGTGTTTTTTCTTTAGACTAAGATTTAGGTGCTTTAGAATTTTGCGATGCCATTTTTATATTTTAGTGCCTTTTTAAGATATTGCCATTTGGGATATAGTTTTTCTTGTAAGCTTTAATATTTTTAGACGCAACTTTTAATTTTTAGTTTTTAGTTTCTTTTTAAGTTTCAACGCGCTACTTTCTTATTTTTATTTTTCGACGCCTTTTATTTTTCAACCCTTTTCTTTTTCGACCTTTTCCGACGCGCTCTTTTTCTTTCTTATTTCTCGCCATTCTAGTTTTAGGACATAGATTTTTATTCTACTTCTTATCTAAATTTCTTAAAATTACGAAAATTTATTTTAAGTGATTAAATTGATAGACATCAAAATTTTCTGGTTCGTAGTAATAGTTGGATTTGTACGTGGACCGGGTTATTGAAGCCAAACAGTACTCAATTATATTGAGACCAAATGAATCCTGCCCCTCTGCTGCATCTTTTGGCTATTCGAAACGTGGGCAAAATCAGAAAAGTCTATTAATTGGATAACTTATATAATTTTTCTTTCCTTTTAAAAACTAATAGGATATTCAGTGAATGCACCGAGCAAGACGTTCACCACCTTTTGTACGTTCACCACCTGTAACTCGATCAAGACATCTAGCTAATATTGTCGCCGTTGATTTTTCTTTAGAATCGTCATCCGGTCGACCAAGTACTCCAATTCAAATTTCCGATAATCCATTTTTTGAACCCGACCTCACAATTGATAATCCGGAGAATATTCAAGGACAATTCATAGATCCTGAACCATTAATCTTCCCTCCGGAACCACCAATCATTCAAACAGAGATTGTTAAGGAACGAACCATTAAATCAGAATCCTCTAGTGATTCAGATTCAACAAATTCAATCATGGAGAATCTGGAACCTTTAAGTATGGAAGACCGAATGCGAGCTAAACGCACTGGCCAAGGTCACGCAATTACTCATCCTGACATTAATGCGCCAGATTATGAAATCAAAGGACAAATTCTACACATGGTGACTAATGAATGCCAATTTAGTGGTGCGCCGAAGGAAGATCCAAATGAACATCTTCGTACCTTTAATAGGATCTGCACACTATTTAAAATCCGAGAAGTTGAGGATGAACAGATATATCTCATATTATTTCCCTGGACTTTAAAGGGAGAAGCTAAAGATTGGATGGAATCGTTACCTAAAGGGGCGATTGATACATGGGACGTTTTAGTTGAAAAATTTCTTGAACAATTCTTTTCGGCATCTAAAGCCGTAAGACTTCAAGGAGAAATTGTTACGTTCACACATAAACCGAATGAAACTCTATATGATGCGTGGACAAGATTTGGAAATTTATTAAGAGGATGTCCGCAACATGGTTTAGACACCTGTCAAATAGTACAAATATTCTACCAAGGATGCGACATCACTACAAGAAAAGACATAGATATAGCAGCTGGTGGTTCCATTATGAAGAAAACCGAAACTGATGCTTACAAAATTATTGATAACACTGATTCCCACTCACATGAGTGGCATCAAGAAAAAGATATCATTAGATCATCTAAAGCAGCTAGAGCCGATTCTAGCCATGACTTAGATTCCATTTTAGCAAAGATAGATGCTGTCGAGAGACGAATGGAAAAGATGACTAAGGATATACACTCAATACGAATTAGTTGTGAGCAGTGTGGAGGACCACATTTGACAAAAGATTGTCTTAGTATTGAGCTAACAATGGAACAAAGAGAGAATATTTCATACATAAACCAAAGGCCTGGAAATAATTATCAGAATAATTATCAACCGCCAAGACCAATTTACAATCAAAACCAGAACTATAACTGAAATATTCCATACAACAACCAACAAGGTCCTAGTAATCAACAAGTATCCAACAATACTTACAACCAGCAAAGACCTAATTTTCAAAACAAACCACCACAAACCGATGATAAAAAGCCGAATTTAGAAGATATGATGACAAAGCTAGTTGAAACTCAAACACAGTTTTTCACATCTCAGAAACAAACCAATGAACAAAATGCTCAAGCATTTAGAAATCAACAAGCTTCTATTCAAAATTTGGAACAAGAAGTAAGTAACCTAGCAAGGTTAATAGGTGAAAGAAAACCGGGAAGTTTACCTAGTGATACAAATGCTAACCCCCGGAATGAAACTGCTAAATCCATTACCACAAGAAGTGGTACAACACTTAAACCACCTGAAATACCTGTAATTTCTGAGGATGCTATTCCTACTCCACAAGAACCACAACCTGAGCAAGATAAGGAAACAAAACCGGTAGTTGAAAAGGTTAATGAAGATAACACAGTTAAACCATACCAACCACCACTTCCTTACCCGAGTAAAATGAAAAAAGAAAGACTTGAAGCCGAGCAATCCAAATTCTTGGATATGTTTAAACAGATAAATGTAAATCTTCCTTTCATTGATGTGATTTCAGGAATGCCTAGATATGCTAAATTCTTGAAAGATCTAATCTCAAATAGAAAGAAAATGGAAGAACTCTTGGCTGTTACTATGAATGCTGATTGTTCAGCAGTGCTGTTGAATAAGATACCAGAAAAACTATCTGATCCAGGAAGTTTCACAATTCCATGTTTTCTGGGTAGTCTTAGTTCAATAGAAGCATTGGAAGATTTAGGTGCTAGTATAAATTTAATGCCGTATTCACTATACACTAAACTAGACCTTGGAGAATTGAAACCAACACGAATAAGTATACAACTAGCCGATCGATCAATAAAATATCCTAGAGGGATAATGGAAAACATGCTAGTTAAAGTTGGTACTTTAGTATTTCCAGTAGATTTTGTTGTTCTGGACATGGAAGAAGATTCTCAAGTTCCTCTCATATTAGGAAGACCATTCTTAAACACGGCTAAAGCAATGATAGACGTGTTTGGTAAGAAACTGACCCTAAGTATAGAGGACGAGAGTGTTACCTTTTCAGTTGATAGAGCAATGCAACAACCGCAATCTGCAGATGATACATGTTATTATATTCAAACTATAGATTCACATGCAGAATTATTAGAAGAATTTCCAGAATTACAAGGAACAGAAGAATGTTCTTTAGGAGAAGGTACTGAACCAATTGATGAAACTGAAATGTTAACTACACTTATGGCTAATGGATATGAACCAACAACAGAGGAAATTCAAATGCTAAAAGAAGAAGACAGATATCGATATAAATCATCGATAGAAGAACCTCCGACATTAGAGTTAAAGCCACTTCCAAACCATTTGGAATACGCTTATTTACATGGTGAATCTGAATTACATGTAATAATAACGTCTTCTCTTACTGAAAATGAGAAATCACAACTCATTTCTGTGTTGAAAGCTCATAAACCAGCCATTGCATGGAAGATTCATGATATTAAAGGAATAAGTCCTTCGTATTGCACACATAAAATCCTTATGGAAGAAGGTCATAAAACGTATGTGCAACACCAACGAAGACTAAATCCGAATATGCAAGATGTAGTTAAGAAAGAAATTATTAAACTGCTATATGCAGGTTTAATTTATCCAATTTCTGATAGTCCATGGGTAAGCCCAGTTCAATGCGTGCCTAAGAAGGGTGGCATGACTGTCATCACAAATGAGAAAAATGAGCTTATTCCTACTAGGACTGTAACAGGATGGCGTGTATGTATTGATTATAGAAAATTAAATGACGCCACCAGAAAAGATCACTTTCCCTTACCTTTCATTGATCAAATGTTGGAAAGGTTAGCCGGAAATATTTACTATTGTTTTCTTGATGGTTTTTCCGGATATTTTCAAATTCCAATAGCACCCGAAGATCAAGAGAAAACCACGTTCACGTGCCCTTATGGTACTTTTGCTTACAAACATATGCCATTTGGACTTTGCAACGCCCCTGCAACCTTTCAAAGGTGCATGATGGCAAATTTTCACGACATGATAGAAGAATGCATGGAAGTTTTCATGGATAACTTTTCAGTCTTCGGTGATACTTTTGAATCATGTTTAGTTAATCTTGAACGAATGCTTATTAGATGCGAACAATCAAATCTAGTACATAATTGGGAGAAATGCCATTTCATGGTTAAAGAAGGCATCGTTCTTGGTCATAAAATTTCAAAGGAAGGAATTGAAGTGGATCGAGCTAAAGTAGATGTAATTGCTAAACTTCCACATCCCACCAATGTTAGAGGAGTTAGGAGTTTTCTAGGGCATGCCGGTTTTTACCGACGTTTCATAAAAGATTTTTCTAAAATTGCCACTCCTATGAGTAAACTCCTAGAAAAGGATGCTCCATTCATCTTTTCAGATGAATGTGTTGACATATGTTTATGCAATAGATTAGTGGCACACGGTTTTATTATTACTTTGTAATGTATTTTCTGTATTTACCATGGTAACTTGTAACTCTTGTACTTTGGAGGTTGTCATATATAAACAACCTCCTCACTTGGTAATAAGTTAGTTATCCATTTTGCATATTAAAATCTTATCACTTACTCCCTACTTGTTTTGATAACTCATACTTCTAACCCACCAAACATCCAACTAAAACCGTCAATCTAGGCTTCTTTTGGGACTAACAATTGGTATCAGAGCGGGACTTGCTATCTTGCTTGTTGATCCAAGGATTGAAGCTTCAAGAATCGTGTTTTTGGAGAGTTTGGTGTTATTCGGTTGAGGTATCACGTTTTCCTCTTTTTGGTCATAAATATGGTTGTTGTATGTTAAGAATATGTTTGTGTATGCTAGTAATCTGTCAAATATTGCTTAAACATGCTCTAAAATTCGAAGGTTATTTCTCAGAATCATTTGTTTCTCAGACTTTCATGCACGAAAAAGTTACTTAAAATACTATACTTTTGAGTGATAAAATATGTTTAACATGTTTCTGACCTGTATGTTGAAATAACATGAGTTCTATGTTATGTTCTGTTAGTTTAATGCTTAGTACATGTATTTAGATCGTTATTCATGTTCCTATGTTCATGTTCCTGCTGCTATGCTTGAAAAATGATGATTTTGTCACTTTGTTCATGGGTTAATCGAAACATTCTTGTATTTTCTCACTTAATTCTTGCTTAGATCATTTAAAGGCTGTAATACTACATGATTCACTGCTGAATTACCTTGAAACTCTGCTAATTCTACTTGAAATTACTTGTAAAATTGCTTAAGTTTTCCAGATTTTGTGCTCGAAAAACCCCATCTGGGTTTGATACTACTCGAAAACCTCCTAGGGTTACTTCACTTCAGTGAAACCCTAAGGTTTTGCCCGAAAAACTCTATTGCATTTGCCACATGTTTAGTTGTTTTAGGCTCCAAACTTTGGACCTTCGGTTAATACCCACCGAAAACGGCTTTACCCATTATTTTTGGTACGAAAGTGACTTGTCCTTGACATATTACCTCGACTTATGTCAGAAAGGACAAAAGACTTGTCCTTGTATGCATCACCTTGTACTTAAGTGTAAGAGTTCACGTGCATGGCTTTCTCTTTCTTAAAAGTCAAACAAGTTTGAATTTTAAACTCACTGAACTAAACGTTTTTCAGTCAAAATGCTCGAAAAACGTTGAAAAGGGGGATTTTTGCTCGAAAACAGTAAGCAACCTGAGCATCTGCTCGAAAAATTAAGATTAAATCTTAAAAGATGGACTGAAAAACAGTGATTTGTGGTGCTCGAAAACCTTGCACGAAAATCTCATTTTGTTCGAAAACTTAAAGATTCTGTCCTTTTGTGCTCGAAAACCTTGTGTCCAGATAACCTGGTTTTACTCGAGAACCACCCTGTTTTGTGGGCTTGGTTTTGCTTAAAACCCTAGTTATCTGCTCGAAATACTTTAGGTGCGCTAGAATTAAGTAGGTGCTCGAACACCCTAGTTGCTCGAATACAGTACCTGCTCGAAAACCTAACTAGTTGCTCGAATACAGTACCTGCTCGAAAACCTTGGATTTTGATCTCAGAACTGTGCTGCTCGAAAAACTCCATTTCCCTATTTTTTTTGTGGTGCTCGAAAACATAGGTTAACTTGAAATTTGGCTTTGCTCAAAAACCATTCAGTTTTCACAAGTGGTTTTACACCAAAACCCTAATTTCACTCTGTTTATACAAGTGTTACTCCACACTCAATTTCTTCTCTCTTGCACCACTCAGTTCACACCACTTAGCTAAGATGGCTAATGCAAACCGTGATGCTTTGGTTGTGGGCTCGGATACTCGTCCTCCCATGCTGTTCGAGGGACTGTTTGACGAGTGGAAAGGAAGGTTTGACAACTTCATCGACGGAAAAGGAGAACAAACCAAATTCCTCTGGGAATCATTTCTCAATGGACCCAAGATCTCACTTCACCCTGACACCGGTGAAGTCCTAAAACCCTATGAACTTCAACGTGAAGAAGCTCAGAGAGCTCAAGCCGATATTGATTCTAGGTCCATCATCATGCAAGCCCTTCCTCATGACATGTACAAATCCGTCAGCTCTCTGAAATCCGGAAAAGAACTTCTAGATGAAATCACCCGTCAACAGGAAGGATACAGTCAATCCGAACAGACAAAACTCGACATAGCGCTCGCAATGTATGAGGACTACTTTCAGAAACCCGATGAACCCCTAAAAGACTGCTACAGACATTTCTGTGAAGTCATTAATGAGCTAAAGAAGGTTGGAGTGAAAAAGGAGAATCAAGAGCTGAATATGAAATTTCTGAAGAAACTAAATGCCACCTGGACTCCATATGGAAACAACTTCAGTGCCTCCAGAAACACCAAGAAGTACTACATCCATGAAGTTGTGGGAAAGCTCATGAACCACCAACCTGATGTTCTAGCCGCTCAAACTCCTAAATCCAATCTTGCTGAAACAAGTGACCCCCTGGCTCTATTTGTTAACAAAAACTCTACCAAAACTCCCCAAAACCGCTCCAATTCACTCAAAGCAAAACAAACCATCTCCTCTGATGAGGACACTTATTCAGATGTTGATGAAGAACATCGAGATCTCGTCAAAGCCACCGCAATGTTCAGCAAGCAACTGAACCTCAGGAGATCGACTGGACGTTTTAACAGAAACAACAAGATTCGAACCTCATCCAGCTCCTCTTACTACAAAAAACCTGAAACCTCAACCACTTAATACCGTGCTCCTGACACCAAGGACCCCGATAATGTTTGTTACAACTGTGGTAAAACAGGTCACTTTGCACGTGAATGCAGACTACCCAAACGAAAGGATGCCGAGTACTACAAGAAAAAGATGTTACTCACCCAAGATGCTGAAAAAGGGAAGGTTCTCAAAGCCTCAGATGATGTCTGGCTAAACTAGTCAGACAGTGAATAGGAACCTGAACTTGCTAATGTGGTAAAACTCACCAACATGAATCGTGCTCCCGAGAATGTGTCTTCCGATGATGAGGAAGAGGTACAAATTTACACCGACATAATTCATGAATATTATAACTATGTGAATAACAATTCTGAATGTGTCTTTGATATATTGCATGCACCCTCTGAGAAATCTAACGACCCACCAGTCAAAACAAACGTGTCCACTAGTTATGAACCTACCACTGTTAATCATGATAGAATCCTCCCTGAGTTGCCTGATATGTGCATTGACAACTTTGCTAAGATGACTAAGGACCTTAGATCTCTTGCTAGTCAAGTTAGTGGACTACAAAACGAGAATCATAGGTTAAAAGCTGAATTGAAATCAAAGTGTCAAACAATGCATACCTAACACTTCAGAAGGATCTAGCTGATAAAGTAACACAATTAAAGGAGCTAGAATCTAGTGTGAGACCGTTATGAATAGAAAGGACAAACTTTAGGTTTAGAAATGAAGTTGTTTGTGAGAAAGTAGACAATGCTGAGAAAGAAATTAAGAATCTCACTGCTTCTAAGAAAACTCTCCTAGATACCTTAGAAGAAAAGATAAGAGAACCTCTATTCGATCTTGCTAAGAAAACCTCTGAATGTTCTAAACTTACTGCACATAATCTAGAGCTTTAAACTCGTCTAGGAAAATTTGAAGAAAAGCTCTACAGGACCGAACAGTCTAAGGTTATTTTAGCAGGATACATCTCGAATCAAACCCTTTTCATGAATCGTCCAAAGGACTCTTTCTGCGAGAACAAAGGCCTAGGTTTTGAAAACCCTCTCACCTTGTCCAAAATGGCCAAAGCAGAGCCCTGTTTGTATGATAGTAGATACTTGATGATTGGTCTACCTGCACGACTCACATTTGCATCCAACGGTGAGGTTGAGGAAGCATTGGCTAAAAGATCAACTAAAATGAAATGAGAAATCTCTCTAATCTATGATAAAATCAACGCTCTTTATTTGAAAAAGAAAAACTCATTTTCATATGAAAGCTTACCTGATTTGTTTAATGAAAGTGAGAATTCGGAAGGTCAAAAACGTATTGTCTATTTACCAACTCTGGTATTAGAAAAATACATCATCAGTTTGGAAAAGGAACTTTTTGTAAATAAAATGAATTCTTTTGACAATGAACGAAAATTTCTGATGATCATAAAAGCCATGCAACACCAAATCTCACTCCATGTAACAACTAATGATCAACTTGATCATGATGTGCATGAACTTTAAAAACAGATTGCTAGTCAAGCGACCACTTTCTGTGAAATGATCTCAAAGTCCAAAGCCCCTCAAGGACAGTCCCCCTGCCACCCCATCGAACCCTCAAATGTTCTTGCTGATTCTCTCGAGAAAGAAATCGTTGACTTAAAACTTGAACTAAAAGGATATAAGAAACATGTCGCCCTTATTGAAAAGGACAACATCGATTTGCAAGTAAAAGTTTTAATGAATCGTGATTTTGAAAAGCCGAAAAGAATTTTGGTCCAACATTGTCACAAAACTGTTCTCAACAAAAGGAATCAAATTCAACAAAAGAGAAATTTGTGCCATGGGTACCCACCTATTCTCAACGAGTTCTCTCCCCACATCATCAAGGTTTTCCTTACACAACAGTAGTGAATTCAAGAAAACCTGTCATTCCGGCTGTCACCATCCTAAAAAACCCTATTCGTGGCTCTCGTTTGGAAATGATTGTCACTAAAAGAGGTGCTGATCCCAAACCACCACATTCCGCAACCTTGATAGGAAGGCGAAACAAACCTGTTTAAAGAATTATCCTAGAACATGGTGTGTATGACCACTCAGCAAGAAAAGCACACAACCACCCTGCACCGTCTACTCTAGATAAGAGGAGTGGTTCAAGCAGCCATCACGCTCTCCAAAATATCAACCACTCTAACTCCTTCCAGAGCAACAGCGGTAGATCATTGAAACACAACCCCAAATCCATCAAACATCCGCAACTACCAAATCTCAACCAGGCTGCAAAGCGGATATCTGATGGATTAACCAAGACTCAAAAGCAAAACTGTCGCAAAAGAGCACAAACGGCTAGACAGTCATTACTTAAAGACATGAATCTTTTTCAAACTAGGTCTAAATTTGGTGTTTTAAATTTCACAGGACCTAAACCAAAACAAAGCATTTTGAAAGCATGGAAACCCAAGACTGAAACAGTCCAAGCATCTTCAAGTCTTGCTTCTCAGTTCGGGTCATTAATGTGTAATAGATGTAAAAGACGTCTGTATTTTGGTCATCAAAACCATGATTCGTGTATTGTAATGAATGTTCAGACCTTGTTGAATGTTTCATCTAATGATCCTGATGATCTAAATTCTCTGAGTATATCTGCATACAAGGAACCCGAGATAACTGGGGTCCCTAAAACTTGTGCTTAACTCTGTTTTGCAGGTTATCCCAGCATGTGTTTGGTATCTGGATTCTGGTTGTTCCAGACACATGACTGGTGATAAATCAATGTTGACAAACTATGTCAACAAGTTTCTAGGTACTGTTCGCTTTGGAAATGACGAAATTGCATCAATCGAGTGGTATGGAGATTATGTGTTTAGCGGTGTGACCATCAAACGTGTGTCCTATGTTCGTGGTCTTGGGTATTGTCTCTTCAGTGTCAGTCAATTCTGTGATAGTGATCTTCGCGTAATCTTTGAAAGATCTATGTGCTATGTTCAAACCATGGAGGGTGACAAACTACTTGAAGGAAAACGTGAATCCACTCTCTACTCTCTTGCCATGAAAAACATGTCTTCAAACTTACAACCACTCTGCCTGGTTTCCAAAGCTTCCTCTGAAACCTCATGGTTGTGGCATCACCGGATGTCACGTCTACACTCTCAGAACCTCAACAAACTTGTCTCCAACAACCTTGTTGACGGTGTTCCACTCATCTCATTCGATACCTCACACATTTTCCCATCATGTGCTATGGGAAAGATTCATAAATCCTCCCACAAATCAAAAACTGAATTCAACACCTCCAGTTCACTTCATATGCTGCACATGGACCTTTGCGGACCAATGCGTGTTTCTAGTCTTGGTGGAAGAAAGTACATCCTGTTGATAGTTGATGACTATTCACGATACACATGGGTCAAATTTCTGAAAAGCAAGTCTAAAGCTCCTAAAATAATCATTGATTTTCTGAAGAGAATCCAATTATCCACCAATATGCTTGTACGTACTCTCGGAACCGATAACGGCACGGAATTTTAAAACTCTGTCCTTAACTCTTATCTCGATCATGCCGGCATCACCCATCAAAACTCTGCCGCTCGCACTCCACAACAAAATGGAGTTGTAGAAAGACGTAATCGCACCCTTGTTGAAGCAGCAAGAACAATGCTTGTTTATTCCAAGCTACCCCCGTCTCTCTGGGCTGAAGCTGTTAACACTGCGTGCTTCACCCAAAATTGTTCCATTATTAATCGTCAGTTCGACAAAACTCCATACGAACTGCTCTTCAAACGTCGACCCAACATGAAGTTCTTTCGCATATTCGGATGCGTGTGCTATGTTCTAAATGACGAGGACAACCTTGGGAAGTTTGATGTTCATGGTGATGAAGCAATATTTATTGGCTACTCTCAAGATCGTGTGGCATATCGTGTTTATAATCGTCGAACTCGAATCATTAAAGAAAGCACCAATGTCAAGTTTGATGAGATGTCTGGAATGGTTCTTGGTCATAACGGCTCTCGCCCCGGACTCAATTCTGATCCTCACTTTCGACATGTTCCACAGGCCACCTCTGATGATCTAGATGTATTGTTTGAACCCATAATCCCTCCATTGCCATCAAACCCCACGATACCCTCGGAACCGGCTCTCCCCGAATCAATCACAATCGGTTCCTCTACTCCAGTGGTTATAGGCGAATCACCTTCTAACGAAAGTAATTCCTCCGATTTTCTTCTTCTAGATGACCTTGATACTGGAGTGTCTTCCTCAAACAATGCTCCCATTTTCAACCCTCATCTTTCAGCTGTTGAATCATCTCCTCTCGAATCTAGTGAAGAAACTCCTTCAAATGAAACAGGTACTAGGTCTCTAGACGCTGCAACCCCTCCCATACTTTCCACCGAACAAAATGCAGATACCCTTGTTCCTCTGTGGGAAGAAAATGCCACCTACCCCACTATCAACTCTGAACGTTTTGGATCCTCATCTTCGTCGCATACCGACTCATCCCTTAATAATGAATCTACTACACCTCTCCCACATTCCATGAAATGGACTGCGGATCATCCAATTCATCAAATCATTGGTGATCACGATGCTCCCGTTCGCACTCGCAAGGCTTCCAACAATGAATGCCTTTTTGCTGCCTTTCTGAGCACGATCGAACCTAAAACTGCCTTTGAGGCCCTCCAAGATCCCGACTGGTCTATAGCCATGCAAGAAAAAATCCATCAATTTGATCGGCTTGAAGTATGGGAACTTGTTCCTCGTCCATCTGGAAAAACCATTATTGATACCAAGTGGATCTTCAAAAATAAGAAGGATCCTCACGGCATCATCATTCGTAACAAAGCACGTCTTGTAGCAAAAGGATACCGACAACAAGAAGGAATTGACTACGATGTAACATTTGCTCATGTGGCTCGATTAGAAGCCATCCGTCTATTTCTTTCATATGCTGCTCACAAGCGATTCACCGTTTATCAAATGGACGTAAAAACTGCCTTTCTGAACAGGGTTCTTCAAGAAGAAGTCTACGTCAGTCAACCTGAAGGTTTCATAGACTCCAAATGCCCAAATCATGTGTATCTCCTTTCCAAGGCTCTTTATGGTCTAAAACAGGCACCCAGGGCATGGTATGAAACCCTAACCGCGTTTCTTCTCAAGAACGGTTTCTCACGTGGAACCATTGACACGACTCTATTCATCAGAAAACAGAATGAACATATCTTGTTAATTTAAGTCTATGTTGATGACATCATTTTTGGTTCCACTTCCCCCACTCTCTCCTATGAGTTCTCTGAACTCATGAAGAACAAGTTTGAAATGAGCATGCTCGAAGAACTCCACTTCTTTCTAGGATTAGAAGTTAAACAACTTCCAACGGGGGTTTTCATCGGTCAATCAAAATACATTTCAGACATGTTCAAAAAGTTTAACTTTCCTGAGATAAAGACCATCTCCACTCCAATGTCTATCAACATTTCATTACATGCTGATCTGGATGGTCAATCTTTCGATCAAACACTCTATAGGAGCCTCATTGGCTCATTGATGTATCTCACTGCTAGTAGACCCGACATCATGTTTGATGTATGTCTGTGTGCCCGTTTTCAGGCCAACCCTAGATATTCTCACTACAAGGTTGTAATGAGAATCTTTAGCTATCTCAAAGGCACGCCCAATCTCGGACTCTGGTATCCCTTCGGAATCGGCTTCAATCTTACAGCATTCACGGATGTTGATCATGCTCGTAACCAAGTAACCCGGAAAAGCACCTCTGGTGGTCTCCAATTCCTTGGTCACAAGTTGGTCAGCTGGTCCTCTCGCAAGCAAAACTGCATCTCTCTTTCCACTGCTGAATCCGAGTATATTGCAGCTGCAAGCTGTTGCTCCCAAGTCCTGTGGATGCAGTCCCAACTACTTGACTATGGATTCAGATTCCCCAAAATCCCGATCTATTGCGACTCTCAGAGTGCCATTGCTATCACCAGCAACCCGGTGCACCACTCTCGAACCAAACACATTGACATTCGTTACCACTTTATCAAGGATCATGTTGAAAAAGGCAATGTCGAATTGTACTTTGTACCCACCAAAAGTCAACTTACTGACTTATTAACCAAGGCCTTGGATGAACCCACTTTTTAATATCTGATTAACAAATTGGCATGGTTGATTTCAATTTCATTTAGGGACCCGGCAAGTGCCTAGGGGGAGTGATGCACTTGCCTAGGGGGAGTTGTGTGTTTTCAAAATCTGATATTTCATATTTTGAGGGGGAGATAAGAACAATGGCTCTCACATAAATTACAGTGTGAGACCCGGTTTCATAATATTGATTCTCAAAATCTAAAATGACTTTTACACGAACATCAATGTAAAACTCGCTCTTTCAAAACTAACTCTCCTGAAACTGGCAACTGTCTAGGGGGAGTTAACATCAAAATGTCAACAAATGACGGAGGATGAGTCTCTGTGATCATCTCAAGAGGATGTGTCTGAATGACTGCCTCAAAATCTCAGTCAACAAATGACGGAGGATAAGTCTCTGTGACTACCTCAAGAGGATGTGTCTAAATGACTGCCTCAAAATCTCAGTCAACAAATGACGGAGGATAAGTCTCGGTGACTACCTCAAGAGGATGTATCTAAATAACTGCCTCAAACTCTCAGTCAACAAAATGACAAAGGATATGTCTTTGTGACTGCCTTAAGAGGATGTGTCTATATGACTGCCTCATGTTTCCCGGTTCTAATAACTTTAAAAACCTGAGAAAATTAAATTTTGAAAAATAGTTAAAGTTTCATCAATAACTTGATTATTTCATAGAATTTCTTAAAATTCTTAAAGGTTATTATAGGGTTCCAAAATCCCTTAAAATCCAAAATCTGGTTAATGTTTTCGAGCAAAGATCTAAGACTGAAGGTTTTCGAGCAAACTGTGCTTGAAATTGAAACTCTCGTGCTATAATTTTGAACTTATCACTTTTCGAGCAGTAACCGACTGAAAAATCAATTTTTCAGACTCCCAGTGTGTATATAAGGTTAAAGGTTCACTTTTCAAACACATCACTTTCAAATATTTCTTTAGCAAATCTAACTTAGCCAAGATCACGTGCTCTCACCAACACCCTGTTCATTAACACTGTTCATCATCTTCATACTTAATCTATTCGGTATTTTCCACTTTAAATTCATGTGTTGATTGTTAATATTGTTATTTTAGAAGATTCTCTGTCTCTGCATTTAAAGTGTTAAAATTGCCATGATTTGAATGATTATGTGATGAATATCTGTCGTGTATATACAGGGGTGTCGAACCCTAAAAATCCTAAGTTGATCGATTGCACCCATAAAATGAATCTATTGTAATGAATTAACTTAGGGTTTCAGATTGTGATAAGTAGAACATGATTCACTCCTTAAATCCATTGATTAGATGCTTGTTGCACTCTTGACGTCGATTAGGGGTAAGTTTAGGGTTCACCAATAAATCTGTGTATTTCAGATGTTTTATCTTAATTCATGGTGATTAACAGATTAGGTTTTCATAGATTCCATTCATTAAAACCTTATGTGGCCAGATTTATTGAGTTTTCTACAACAAAGTGAACATGAACTCAAAACAGACAAGGTGCTCGAAAAACTACTGTTTTTCGAGCGCTCGAAAAAGTTGCCCGAAAAGTCGCTAGAAGTAGTTGTGTCTGAAAACTTTTGAATGCTCGAAAAAGTGAGATGAAATCATTTGTCTGAAAAACTTCTGTGCTCGAAAACTTAACTGTATGAAATACTCTTGTGCCTGAAAAGTTGTGTGCTCGAAAAAGTTTTGTGCTAGAAAAAGCTGTGTGCTCGAAAAAGGTTGTCTGTATGAAAAAAAAAACCTGTTAACACTCAAAAGGTGTGCTCGAAAACTTTTGTCTGAAACCCTTTGCTGGTTTAATTGCTTGCACGAAAATCTTCCTGTTCTAAAATTGTCTAATGCTCGAAAACCAACTTTGTTCAAAACTGTTAAGTGTTAGTACTGTTTCCAATGAACTTTGACAAATCTTAAAACTGAAACAACTAATGTCTTGTCACAATTTTTCACAAAAACACCAAATGAACTGTGTTTTCTCTAACTTTGCTCATGATTCCACAGCAATGTCAAACAATGTCTTTTTCAACGAGGATGTTCCCACCCCTTGCTCCTACTGGATCCCCATACTTTTAAATCACCCAATGCATAACCTTTTCACTGAATTCGACCATGTCTCAGTACGACAACTTCGTAAAATGAGGGACACCATGACCTACCACCCTCCAGTTAACGATGCACCCGACTATTTTTCTTTTCTAGCCACTTAGAACCCTGATCGAAGAGCCACCTTCACACTAGCTGACATGGGACGATTCTTGGGAATTCCCGCCCATGCTCAATACGATATGTTCCCTTCAGAAAATGCAATGCTTGCTGCCGTACATCAACTTGGATACGAAGGAGAGTTGACAAAGATAAGGGATTTCAAAAAGAAACGAATGGCACAACGATGGGCTGTCCTATATACTCTCATCAATCGCTGCTTCAATCTAATGCAAAATGGAACCGATCACATCACAGTATTCTTGTTAAAGATCTTCTATGGCATTGTGTTCTTGCCATCTGCTGACTTTGGTCGTGTCATCTGGGAACGCATGATAGAAATCCACTCAGCACCTCTCCTATCATACATTCAATTCCCAAGATTCTATTCCTTAATTCTTGGAGCAGTAATTGATGTCAGTAACCAGACTCCAGATCCCATACCTAGAGATCGTGATGAACCACAAGTAGAGCATCCGTTCATAGAGTTCATTCAAAAGAGAATAGGATCACAGAATGTGCCAGCTCAACCAATTCCTGTGCATTTACTAAATCTTGGACCTCGTGATGATCCAAGAATCACTGCTTATATGAGATAGATAGGAGCTCCTATAGATCCTCTACAGCTCGGGGATCCTGCCCTATGAACTGATAGGACACCTTGTGAGGGGTCTAGTAAGCGAGGGTCACAGAAAAGAAAATTTGAGGGGAAAAGAAATGAGGGTGAAATTAGGTCTAAAAGAAAAGCAAAATCAAAGCAGGTAACCTCTGAACAACTTCAGAAGGTTCTTCACGATATTGTTCGGAGTGATAAGGATGGAAATGAGGGCGTGGTTGAAAAATCAAGAGAGGATGTGTGGACCGGGTGTGAGATGGGGCAAAAATAAAACGTTAGCCCCCCTCCCCCCCAAACATTAGGAATCCACTCTGACGATCAAACATCTGTTTCATATGAGTTAGAATCGGCATCTCTAGATGAGATTCGCCAAAAACAATTTGAAAATGTGTCTAGTGCTCGTAGGGATTTGGTGCAGTCCTATACCGAACAATTAGTGTCTATAGCTCAGACTGCAACAACAAGCGTAAAGGTTAGCAAATCCCCAGAAATTGCTTCTCTAAGATCGCTTGGAAGTCCTGTCTAAACAGGCCTCACTGCTCAGCTTTCCAGCTCAACAGTGGTGACAACTGAGTTTCATCAAGAATCTCAGGCTATTTTTACTAACACTTCCTTGCAGGGCTCTATCACATCCTTACCAATTATTTCCACAGCTCCATCACCACCTGATCTCAATGCTTCACCACCGCCGCTGTCACCTCCTATCATGACATCATCCCCTATCACCCAAACTGTCACTCGTCAACCAAATCTCACGTATACTCAACGGGAAACCAAATTTCATGCTCACCTTCTCTCAGTTAACCTTTCTGAGGGTGATTACATCAGAAAAGCTATTCTCGGTCTTCTCAACTCACTTCAACTCATCCCAAATTATCCACCGGTACTTGAACCGATCCCGTGTTGTGTTGATCAACCATCTTCCTCCCGACGACATGATGACCCCGATTCCGGAGGCCAACATGAGGGGGAGAATATCGGAGGAAGATCCACTGTTCACATCACCCAAACTATCAGTCAAACACAATCTGCACCTAGCTCTTCCAGGAAAAGGAAAGAAATTGTTGATGACTCTGATATACCTGAAGGAATGGTCGAAGGGATCGAATACACAGTTGAAGAAGATGATGCTGCCCCAGATGGACATGATGTGATCACAATCAACTCTGACGATGAAGATGATTTCGATGAAGTTATGTTTGTTGATGTCAAAGAGGAAGTAGAAACCGATATCGATATACCTGAAGAAGTGGTTACCTTTGCCGAAACTTCTCTTGCCATGGTGGTGTACACAAGTTCAGACATCGAACCTATCACCTCCCAGTATGAAACTATCATCACATCCACTCCACAGCTTATCATACCAAAATCCGAAGAAGAAGAGGAAGAGTTCTTCAGAAACCTGAAACCCCTGCCTACCGCTGTCATTGAAGGAGCATTCACGAAAGAAAATTACGTAAACTTAGAAGCCCCAGATGAGGAAGAACTAAATGAATTTGATCGCTTTGTCACTCAGGAATACACCGGTGAACCTGCACCAAGGTTTCCCAAACCATCAGCTCCACCACCTCCTGATCAATCCACATCATCCGATCCTCAACATGGAGAATTCAACAAACACAGATCACTTCCAATCAATCTTGGTGAACCTCAATCTGAAGAAGTTTTACAGGGATGCTGGCTGGAGGAACAAGCTTACAGGATCTACGTAAGTGAAGATAAACTCAAAAACGTGCCAGTAGCTGAAAGGTTCAAACCAATCGGGTGCTATGATTTTCTCAATGACAAAGAAAAATTGATAATGTATCGTTACCAAAGGCGGGTTTTTAAGAACTGGAATGAGTTTGAAATGGAAGAACAGAAAGAAAATCCAATTATCGTCATAAACAGTGTGCTCTGCAGGTCATTGTCTAAGAGAGTGTATACTCCATTTTTCAGAGTGATTCGTTCAAACGACCAAGAGTACATGTTCTCGGAATATGATCTAATTGAACTCAATCCGGTTGATGTGTTGTTTCTGTACAATTGGTTGATAAACAAAATAAGAAAGACTTGGGTTATCGAAACAGCAATCGAAAGGGTGAGAAGGTTCATGAAAGATAGAATCAAACTGGCTTCTCAATATGATCTGCAGTTAGGTGTCGAATCAATTCGAAAGAAGATTCTGCTCTCCGCACCATATCAAACCATCGGCGATCTGGATTTATCTTCTTTTAGGATTTGCTATTGCTTACACGCCCCTGAAGAAGGCTTCATATTTCGCAACAAGATCAAAAGGCCAATTTTCATCCGCAAATCAGAGCTGCCAAAATACTCTGACGGGACTCTCAAACGTGCACTAAAGTATTTTGACATATGCAAACGAACAGAAAACATTGGGAACTATCAAAAGTTGATGACAAACGAGATGGCAAATCACATCAATAAACTTCTTGAATTCAAGCTGTACATGAGGCAGTTTGACACTTCGCTGGGAATCAACCGAAAGAAAAACTACTTCACAGGGTCACAATATGTTCCAAGGTTCGAATACAAAATCACCCGCCTTAAAGAGTTCATCATTCCCAAACACTATGAAAGGAATTACACACCAGGAAGTGACGAGATCAAAGCATTGAAAGCTGAGGAAGAGGCAAAGAAAAAGGCCTCAAAAGGTGCAAGTCAAAGCTGATGATTCTGTGATGGTATTTTTTTTGAAACCACACGCCAAGGGGGAGATTGTTGACATATGTTTATGTAATAGATTAGTGGCGCACGGTTTTATTTTTACTTTGTAATGTATTTTCTGTATTTACCATGTTAACTTGTAACTCTTGTACTTTGGAGGTTGTCATATATAAACAACCTCCTCACTTGGTAATAAGTTAGTTATCCATTTTGCATATTAAAATCTTATCACTTTCTCTCTACTTGTTTTGATAACTCATACTTCTAACCCACCAAACATCCAACTAAAACCGTCAATCTAGGCTTCTTTTGGGACTAACAGAATGTATCAAATCTTTTAATATTCTTAAAGAGAAACTCACTAATGCACCGATCTTGATAACACCAAATTGGAATCTACCGTTTGAACTAATGTGCGATGCAAGTGATTTTGCAATGGGAGCCGTTTTAGGACAAAGGATTGAAAAACGATTTCAACCTATATATTATGCTAGTAAGACGTTACAAGGAGCATAAACGAATTACACAACTACTGAAAAATAACTCCTTGCTATTGTCTTTGCTTTTGACAAATTTCGTTCATATCTCGTTCTAGCAAAAACGGTGGTCTATACCGACCATTCTGCTCTTAGATACCTATTTTCGAAACAAGATGCCAAACCAAGATTAATCCGTTGGATCTTACTCTTACAAGAGTTTGATATTGAAATCCGAGATAAAAAGGGAGCAGAAAATCTCGCAGCTAATCATCTTTCTCGTCTTGAAAATCCCGAATTAGAAGTTCTAAATGAATCGGCCATACAAGACAACTTTCCTGATGAATATCTATTGAAGATAGATTATAATGAAATACCATGGTTTGCAGACTATGCAAACTACTTAGTTTGTGGATTCCTTGAGAAAGGATTGTCATTCCAAAAACGAAAGAAATTCTTCAGTGATATAAAACACTATTTCTGGGAAGATCCACATCTGTTTAAAAGTTGTCCCGATGGAATAATACGCAGATGTGTATTCGGAGATGAAGCTAGTAAAATATTAAACCATTGTCACACAGGACCAACAGGAGGGCATTATGGGCCTCAACTAACAGCAAGAAAAGTTTATGATGCTGGATTCTATTGGCCTACAATTTACAAAGACGCACACCTTCTTTGCAAATCATGTGATGCTTGTCAAAGGGCCAGAAAAATAAGTCAACGTGATGAAATGCCACAAAATGTCATTCAAGTATGTGAAGTATTTGACATTTGGGGTATTGACTTTATGGGTCCATTTCTGAAATCTCATAATAATCTCTACATTCTCGTAGCCATTGATTATGTATCTAAATGGGCGGAAGCACAAGCTCTCCCAACTAACGATGCACGAGTTGTAGTCAACTTTTTAAAACATCTTTTTGCAAGGTTTGGAACACCGAAAGCTTTAATAAGTGATCGGGGAACTCATTTTTGTAATAATCAACTTGAGAAAGTTCTTAAAAGATATGGAGTAACTCATAAAATCTCCACCGCATATCATCCACAAACAAGTTGACAAGTTGAAAATACCAACCGAGCTTTAAAACGTATTCTAGAGAAAACCGTAGGATCAAATCCGAAGGAATGGTCCATTAAATTGGAGGATGCACTCTGGGATTTTAGAACAGCCTACAAAACTTCAATTGGAACCACACCTTTCAGACTCGTTTACAAAAAAGCATGTCATCTTCCAGTAGAAATTGAACACAAAGCATTTTGGGCTTTGAAGACATGTAATCTTGATTTACATGAAGCTGGACGTCTACGATTAAGTCAACTAAACGAATTAGAAGAATTAAGACATGAAGCATACGAAAATTTGTTAATCTATAAAGAAAGAATGAAGAAATGGCATGATAAAAGAATCAGAAGTTCAAAAGAATTTAAAGAAGGAGATAGAGTTCTTCTTTTTAATTCACGATTCAAGCTATTTCCTTGAAAATTGAAATCAAGATGGTCTGGACCATTCATAGTCAAAAGAGTTTTCCCGTACGGAACAATAGAATTAATAAATTCAAATGAAATTAAATTTAAGGCTAATGGTCACAGAGTTAAACATTACATAGATAGTCCAATGGAAGTTGACAACGAAGTTAATCACAATTTCGATACCACAGCTAACTAAGTGTGGGGAGAATCAAGTCTTTAAAGGATAATATGTATTTCTGTTAGAGTTAGATTTTCTGTTTTCGTGTAGTTCTCGAAAATGGAACCCGAATGGTCTTTCCCTAGCAGACCCTAAAGAACTAGTCTTCTCCCCCCATTCTGAATTTTTTATTATTTTGTAGGATTTACGAGATGAAGACTTCCTATGAATTAAACCATGGTCTAATGCTGCACGCTTTGATTACTAAACGTAATAATGACACACTTCCGAGTGAACTGGTATCAGTAATCAGAGAAAAATTGGACGGAGTAAGAAAAGAATCTAGATGTGAAGATAATAAGTTACAATTTGGTAAAGGAAAATCAAAATCCGCAGTGAAAAGAAGAGCACGACACCTTGAAAAATGTCACAAATGCGGAAAATGGTCACACGAAGGTAAATGTTCAAATAATCAAACCTATTCAAACACCGAATTTGTTACTTTATGCAGAGACGGACCGTTCATATGTTTAGAAGAAAAAACATTAAATGCTCGAGGTTACGCCTATGTAGCCATGGAAAATCAATTAGTCCGACTATCTTATGAGTGGGCTAGAGCATATCACTAAGAAATATATTTCACAGGTAAGTTTGTACAGTTTTTATTTTTATTTTTATTTTTATTTTTAACCTTTTGATAATAAACGCTAATTTGTTCGCTATAAAGTATTAAATTGGTATTCGATGAAATTAGGTCTTGCGACCGAAATTGTTGATATCATA
The DNA here is from genome assembly GCF_046630445.1 of Rutidosis leptorrhynchoides. Classification (NCBI taxonomy): domain Eukaryota; kingdom Viridiplantae; phylum Streptophyta; class Magnoliopsida; order Asterales; family Asteraceae; genus Rutidosis; species Rutidosis leptorrhynchoides. The sequence continues at coordinate 348,871,790 of NC_092343.1, forward strand.
CAAAAATTTATTACATCACTGCGAAATTTACCGTTTATTCTTAAGGTATAAATATCTTTAATCAATCAAACCCAAAATATTTCAAAAATTCGTCATGAGTTAAATTAGGTCATGGAACCGAAATTACTTTACCGAAAAGAGGAGCGCATATTTTTGATAATATTTGATTGATTAAAGTGGGGTAAAAGCCAAAAAGATTTTTAACTTTATTTTTACCATGTTTTTAAAATTAATATATAAATCTTAAACTGATATTGTAAACTTTTTAAATCAATATATTTAAAATTGTAAATGTTTGGAAAATTAATATTTTTAATATAAGTTTGTATGTATAAAAACAAAAATATAATTTAAGTTTGGTGTGAATTTTTAAAATATGAATTTTTAATTTTATGCATTTTAAATTTAAGTTTGGTGTGAATATAAAAACAAAAATTTACTTTATTTCGCTAAGTTAAAAATATGATTTTTAAAATTCGTCTTGAGTTGAAGACTAGGTCGTTGAACCGAAATTGCTTTACCCGAGGGAGGGACGAGAACTTTTATTATCATTATTTTTAATCTTATTGAATTAAAGTATGCCAAAAACATTAAAAAACCCAAAAATCTTTGCTTTTAAAACCGCGCTTTAAATAGACAAATTTTAAAATTTTATCGAGGGACGGACTAGGACATCGTTCCGAAACGACCTCGTCCTAAATAACAAGGGAAACAAAATTTTAAAATAAATTAATTAATTATTTTATAAGTTAAGGTTTTTATAAAAAAAAATAAAATAATATAAAATGCAAACACCGCGACTCGCGGAGTTTGTAATGTTTAAACACCGCGACTCGCGGAGGACCAAAATTCCAGAAAAAAAATATAACTGGATCGATCAGACAGTCCCCAACACACAAACATCCCAAAATACTGCGAAAATACACACAAAACCACTCCCAAATTCGCAATTTTTGACCATTTTTCATCAAATCTTTCACAAAATCATGTTGAGAAGAATGCTATCAAGGAATTACTCAAGGAAAACGGTAAATTTCTACACCAAAACACCCTTTAATCTGAAAATTTAGTGTTCTTGAGCAATTTTATACCCAATTCGATTTTGATGCTTTTTAGTGTAATTATGCTTAAATTACTTGTGTATTATGCTTGTATAACCTAGATTGATGCTATTTAACATGATTAGAAGCCTTAAACTTCAAAATTTGAGTAATCTAGGGTTTGTGTTCTTGAGCAATTTGGGGCTTTTTGATATAAACAGGTTATGGCCGATTTTTGTCATGAATTATTGCTAAATTAAGTAGTGTAACATGTTTAGGTAGTTAAATGATCCAAACTTTGAGCCTAAACATGATTTTTGAGAATTAAAGTGGACTTTTTCAAGTCTAAAATTCATGAACTTGATTTTTGAGAGATAATGCCATTTGAAACTTGTTTAATTGCTAATAATGATTATTTTGACATGTTATTTGAGTTGAATGCTTATGAACTTGGCGAACAATTTCGTATATGCTTATTTGAAAAAGTGTAGATTTGATAAAAATATGAAAATAAGCATAAGTTTGATATAAATTGAACATGTCATTGTAATTATTTTGATTGATGATTTTGCTGACACTAATGCATATTTGGATGCACAAAAATTGTGTTTGATGTGTTTTACAGACTAAAAGGGGTGAATCTTCATCTCAAGCTCGCATTGCTCCTCCTGAGAATGCGGAACAACAGGATGTTGATAACTATTACAAACAAGATATACCTCATCCAGTTATGACATTTTCAGATATGCACGTGGAAGATTTGCACCCGAACTTGAGATTAGACAGACGTTGGATAGATTATCCAAAATACCAAAGGGGCTTGCACACTTTTCATTCTAAAGCTATTGAAGTACCTAGGGTAATAGAATGGGAACCATTAGAAGCCGTAGGATTAAGCGAACAGATTAGAGAATTACTTACTCAGAGGTATGGTAATTCTACTTTTAACAATTGGGTACGATTATTCAACATGCATAGACCTGTATATAAAGTATGGTGTGAAGAATTATTGTGTAGTATAGAAATAAATGATCGGGTAGCTAGTTTAACCGATCGGACTTTTATTAGATTTTTGTTAGGAGGTTCGATGCGCCACATGTCTCTACTAGACATGGCTCAGGCCTTATGTATATATACGCCTGAGGAGCTAGCATCTGCCGATTGTCGAGGGTTGATATTAAATGGTAGGAAGATTGATGAAATTTTTGATACGCATGGTGTATGGAGTTAAATGACTAGCCATCACCGATTTAAAGGGGGAAATTACTCTTATCTTGATGTTGATAGAGCTGAATTAAGAGTAATCCATAGGTTTCTAGCAAACTCGATTACACAGCGAGGTAAAAATAAGGAAAAGGTAAATAGGAGGTGGTATATTTATTACATATTATTTATCGTCTATGGTCAGGGGGATGAGACTGCACAGTACAATAGGAGGTAGTATATTTATTACATTAATTGCTGAGTATTTCGATGTGGATATAAGTCGGGGGGATTATTAATCGAAGAACCAGAACCCCACGATACAATTGGTTTAAATGTATATCATGGTGCTAAGGTTTTGAAGAGGCGAAATAACGCCGCAGTAGCATATAATGGAAGACATCCACAGGTTGAAAGAAATCAACAGCCAGGTAATGTGGGAGGGGGAAATGAAATGACAGAAATGCAAAGGTTTATAGCTTCACAATAGTATGAAAATGCTAGACATCGAGCATTTGAAGATTGGCAAGTTCATCAAAACCACATCATAGCTCATTGCCAATATATAGGTAGAAACTATATTCCTACTGTGATGACCCGGGAATTTCCGACCAAATTTAAACTTAATCTTATATGATTTCGACACGATAATCAAAGTCTGTAATATTGAGTCACAAAAATTTTGAACTGTTTAGATGGATTCATGTAACCTTTGACCATGCCCGACGATTCACGAATAATTGTTTGTAACTAAATATATATATATTCAAATAAATAAAAGAATATAGATTAAATATAAATAATAAAGTACAATAGATCCGTAAGATATATTATGAAAAATAAAATACAAAATAATAAATTGGTTATTAAAATAACGCTACACATAAAAATGTATGAATTCTATAAATAACTATTATGATATATATTGAATTACACATAAAAGATATAAATATTATATGTATGATAGATATAATTATTTAATGATAAGTAATTTATTATATGTTACAAGTTATAATATAAATTGTTATTAATATAATTACATTCATTAGTATTATCAACATTAATATTAATTAATATTAACATCAGAATTATTAATATTATTGGTTCTAATATGAAATTCGATACATGTGACTTGTTGTATCTGAATTAATACTTGTATTATTATTAAATATTATTATTATTATCTCTATCAAAATATTTATCATTAATAATATTATTATTATTAACATGTTTGTATTTATATTTATTATTTATTATTTATTAATAGTTAATATCAAATAAAAATAATAATATATAAGGATTATTATTATTATCATATTTGTTAATTTTATTAAAAATTATTATTATTATTATTTACAAAAATCATTACTATTAATACTATTATTATTATTAAGTTATAAATATTTATTAATATCAATTATGTAAAAAAAATCATATAAATAGATTAGTGAATCAGTTTTAGTTTCAAGTCTTTGTCCACCTTTTGAAGATTTATAAACTCGTACGAATCAGATTCCAAACAAAAGGATAAGTCCAAATTCAGTTAGCAATTATTATCACTTTCTATTTCTTTTATGTATTTAATTTTTTTTTCTTGTCTGTACCATTAATAAAACTGATCGATCATATAAAATCAATCACATTGTCTGTATTATTACAAGCTCACTTAATTTTCTCTTTAACGTTATCATTTATCAATCATAATCAATTCAATGTATTGAATTAAGGTCGAATAAAACCCGTAACCAATTTATTACCTCTGTTTCTTCAACTTTTTACTCAAATCACGATTTTGAATGGAACTTCAAATTTTAATAATGCCATTCTGTTAGAAAATATTCATACAAACTATCTGGAAACTTTCAATCGCCAATTGTTAGTATCGAGCAAGAATTTTGGAGTCAAAGTTTCGTTTTAAAAAGTCAAATAATATGTTCTTCGTGAAATTCGAATTGGTTGTTATGTTCCAGATTAAATTGATGATTTCTAAAGTTTTTAGGAAGGATTTGGAATGCCTTTCGTGTTATAATGTTTGTCTCAAAAGTTCTAAAAATCGAAATTTAATTTTGTGTTTATTTTTTTTTCCCGTCGAACAGTATCTGTTCTTCATGTTTTTTTTTTCGTTTTTTTTTTTACTTTACTTAATAATGAACACCCTTAATAAATTCTGTGTTGGTTACAAGTCTCAAAATGAAGCAACAAACTTGTTAAATTGGTTTTGAGCTTAAATGGGTCGATTAGTCTAGGGTTGAAGAAGATGAGAAGGGAAAACAATTTTAATCAGGTTAAAAAATTTTGGGTTCTGTTTTAATTCGAAATATGGGCAGCAGCCCAATGGTTTGAGGTGTTAGCGGGGAGCGAGGGGTCGTGGGTTCGAGACTTGGCAGTGACTATTTTTTTAGGAAACCTTTACAATCTCTTTATAGGTAATATATTCATTATTATTATTATTATTGTTATTATTATTATTATTATTATTATTATTATTATTATTATTATTATTATTATTATTATTATTATTATTATTATTATTATTAAATAATGTTAGTATTAATTATGTTTATGATTATGTTTATCACTATTATTATTAGGAAAGATATAAAAATATATTATTATTATTATTATTATTATTATTATTATTATTATTATTATTATTATTATTATTATTATTATTATTGATATTAATGGTATTATAATTATTATTATTATCAAGTTTAGGATTATAGGTATTAGAAGAATTATTATCTTTAGTAATTTTAAAAGTAGTATTATCTGTATGAACGTTGTTACAAAAATTGAATATTATTATTATTATTAAGTATGATGAATCCCAAGGTTATTATTATTAATATCATCAGTATTTTTAAATTAGTTAATGTATTAAAAACTACTGTTATTATCATTATTATAAGATTTATCATTAAAACTGTCATTAATATTATTAATACAAAAATCATTAATATTTTTATCCTTATTATTAACACTAGTATTATTATATTCATTATTTTTAATCACTATTAATATTAGTATTACTTTTGTAACTATTAGTATTATTAATCATATAATTAGATAAAAGTATCATTATTAACAATATCATTACTATTATTAAAATTATCGTTTTTGATGAAATTATTATTAGTATTATTAATATTCTTGTAAAATGTTAATATCAAAACCATTTTTTTTAAACAAATAAATATTTTGAATATAAAAACATACGTATTATATATATTACAATTATATTAATAAGCCATATAACTATATATAAATATTAATCTTATAAAAACTTATATACAACAAATTAGGTATTTTTTTAGATATAAACATATTGATATAACTATATAAATAACAATCATTTTCAAATATATATTTAAACAATATATATAGTATATAAGGTTATAAAATATGAAATTGATCAATTACAAGTATATATTTTAATGTATATATACGAATGATATAGGTTCGAGAATCCGAGGCCAACACTATACTTGTTCAATGTTGTTCTATGTATTTTTACTACAAAATACATTAGGTGAGTTTTCATTACTCCCTTTTTATATATATTTTTGTCACTGAGAATACATGCGCTGCTTTTATAAATGTTTTATGATATAGACACAAGTAATCGAAACTACATTCTATGGTTAAATTATCGAAGTCGAATATGCCCCTTTTTATTTAGTCTGGTAATCTAAGAATTAGGGAACAGACACCCTAATTGACGCGAACTTTAAAGATAGATCTATCGGGCCCAACAAGCCCCATCCAAAGTACCGGATGCTTTAGTACTTCGAAATTTATATCATGTCCGAAGGAGGATCCCGGAATGATGGGGATATTCTAATATGCATATTGTGAATGTCGGTTACCAGGTGTTCAATCCATATGAATGATTTTTTATCTCTATGTATGGGATGTGTATTGAAATATGAAATCTTGTGGTCTATTAAAATTATGAAATAATTATTTATGTTAAACTAATGAACTCACCAACCTTTTGGTTGACACTTGAAAGCATGTTTATTCTCAGGTATGAAAGAAATCTTCCGCTGTGCATTTGCTCATTTTAAGGATATTACTTGGAGTCATTCATGACATATTTCAAAAGACGTTGCATTCGAGTCGTCGAGTTCATCAAGATTATTATTAAGTTAATTATAGTTAGATATATTATGAAATGGTATGCATGCCGTCAACTTTCAATGTAATGAAAGATTGTCTTTTCAAAAACGAATGCAATGTTTGTAAAATGTATAATATAGAGGTCAAGTACCTCGCGATGTAATCAACTGTTGTGAATCGTTTATAATCGATATGGACTTCGTCCGGATGGATTAGGACGGGTCCTTTCAGTTGGTATTAGAGCGATGGTCTTAGCGAACCAGGTCTGCAATAGTGTGTCTAACTGATAAGTCGTTAGGATGCATTAGTGAGTCTGGACTTCGACCGTGTCTGCATGTCAAAAGTTTTGCTTATCACTTCGTGTCAAAAATTACCTGCTTAGCATTCTTAGAGAATCACTTGCTTATCATTCTTAGTCTAGACACGTTTTATCGCATTGATTGCATGATTAGTGTATGGACATAATTCATATCTTAGCATATCTGCTAATTCATATCATAACGTATCTGTTATTGTAAACTTTGCCTGACATTTTCTGTAGATTCCTCCGTAACTTATGGGATTTTAGTATTATATATGCATATGTAAATTATGTATTGCAGGGTACTAATCTACATCTTATAATCTATTTCTTATCGAAAATCCTTCATCTGATCGTACGAGATGAATCCTGCAACTAGTTCGAGTCCCTCGAATTCCGATAACTATTCTGATAGTTATTCCGACAGCTATTCCGACATAGACGTTTACCTAAGCTCTGAAAACAGCGTCATCTGTGATGACCCGGAGATTTTCGACCAAATTTAAACTTAATCTTTATATGGTTTTGACACAATAAGCAAAGTCTGTAATGTTGAAGTCTCAAAAACTTTTGAACTGTATTCATATATTCATTACCCTTTAATTATTTCCGACGATTCACGAACAACTGTTTGTAAATAAATATGTACATATAAATGTATGTATGTATATATAATTTGAAATTTATAAAATATAATTTAAACATTTAAAATTAAGTATGTGAATTAAGATATAAAATAATTAAGTTATAATTAAAATGAATATATATAAATATTCAAGATATGTAATTTTAGAATATATTATATAGTTAGTAAATATAACATAGATAAAATATAAATATAATAAATGTAGGTACAAGTTTAATTTTAACTGTTATATTAATACTATTATTACTACTTATATTATTATTATTATTAATGTCAATGTTAATATTAAAATCTGTAATATTAATATTATTTCTAATAAAATATATATATATACATATATATATATATATATATATATATATATATATATATATATATATATATATATATGGATATGAAATTGGACACATATAACTTGTTATATCTTAATTATTATTTGTTTTATTATTAGATATTAGTATCATCTTTATAATTAAAAATCATCATTAGTATTATCAATAATAATATTATTGTTATCAGTTTTATATTATTATTATAGTTATCATTAATATTAGTATTATTATTAATATTAGTATTACTATTAATATAATTATTATTATTATTAGTATTTTATAGGTAACAGCATTATCTGATTGTTAACCTATTTTATTTATATATATTAATTGTGCTATCAGATTATTAAAACAGATAATAGAAATGGAATCTGTTAAAGTCTCCATCATTTTTTTTTATCTTTTTCTTCCTGGTTCGTTTTCTTTTGACTTCAATTACCTGTCGACACCAACTTTCCATTCCAGACAAACCCGTGAATAATTCGTGTCTACTTCAATGATTCAATTCACACAATGAATAAACTACTGCAATCTGAGAAAATAACACAGAAAAGATAGGAAGATAGTCAATACCCCTGTTCTTGAGCTTGAAAATTAAAAAGCTCAAATTCAAAGTATATTTCAAAAACTAATAACATAGGTTTGTTAGGAATCGTTTACACAAACTAACTGCAAAGTCTGAGCCTTTAATTCCTTCGTTTGATCTCGAATTTGGAAGTCAAAGTTCTAAAGAAAAAAAGTCAAACGATGTTCTACAATCAAATTCAAGTTGTAAGTATTGTTTCTGTTAAAATTAAGGATTCATAAAGTTTTTATGAATCAATTGAAACATAATTCGTATATTAATTATTGTCCAAAACGTTCTATAATTTGAAATCAATAATTTTTTTTAAGCTTACGAACAGTAGCAGTATTACTTTTATATTTTTTTTTCAAACACATAAATAATAATTATGATTCTATTGAAGAAACTAAATCCATGTTTGTTACAACTGAGTTGGTTTTGATTTCTGGATCAATTCGATTTTTGGATTTCACGAGGAAGGAGATGAAACAGATTGGATAGATATTGCTGATATATAAAAATGAGTGGGAGGTTTAAATCAGAGAATACGCAGATGGCTGAGTGGTGTAGTGTAATTCGGTTAATCGAGTGGTCTTGGGTTCGATTGTTGGCATGGACAGTCTTTTTTTTAAAAAGCTTAATTAAAGAGGTAGCCTATTTTTCTTTCATTTATTATTATTATTATTATTATTATTATTATTATTATTATTATTATTATTATTATTATTATTATTATTATTATTATTATTATTATTATTATTGTTATTGTTCTATTATTATTAGTACTAATAATATTATTATTGTTATTATTATGATTAATGTTATTATTATTAGAAATATAGTTATTAGTATTATGATCATTATTATTATTTTTACTAATAATAGAACATATTTAGTATTATGATTATTGATATGATACCTAAGTATTAATATTAAGTATTATTAGTTTTAATATTACTATTATAATGAAATATAATATATCTCTCATTAATATTAGTAGTATCATCAAAATTGTAATTATTATTATTATCATTATTACTATAAATATGATAGGTATTACTGATGTTATTATTATTAATGATTGTTATTGTTATTAGTACAAATACTATACTTATTATTATTATTATTATTATTATTATTATTATTATTATTATTATTATTATTATTATTATTATTATTATTATTATTATTATTATCACTAATAGTTGTATTATTATTATATTCTTTATGATTAGGATTACTAATATGAAAATAGTACAAGTTATCATTATTTTAGTATTAGTATCACTAATACTAACTATTAGTATAATTAGCATTATTATTAAACAAAAGTATCGTTGTTAACAATATCATTAGTATTATTAATATTATCATTTTAATAACGTTATTATTAATATTAGTAGTAAATCTGTAATATCAAAACTATCATTTTTTAGACAAATAAATGTTTTGTACATAAAACATATTATTTACATATATATTAATATTCTATATATAAATCATATTAACATTATATATATAAAAACTTACATACAACAAATTATATATTTTCAATATAATGCTAAATATATATAGATATCAAAATAACTATATTAATCACTTTAATTACATATACAACATAAATATATACAACATATAATTTAAGATATAAAATAAAGTATATTTTTTTTAAAAATGAAATCTAGTATAAATCTTATATAACTACAAAAGTTGTTTAAATAATATATATTAATAAATGAAATTTTGATATTTCAATTACATGTTTTAATATATATAATTGATATAGGTTCGTGAATTCGAGGCCAACCCTGCATTGTTCAGTTGTTCAATATCCTCATATGTATTTTTACTACAAAATACAGTAGGGTGAGTTTCATTATTCCCTTTTATATACATTTTTGGGTTGAGAATAATGCAAATGTTTTATTAACTGTTTTACAATATTTATATGCGTGAGTTTCATCACTCCCTTTTTAAATGCTTTTGCAATATATATTTTTGGGACTGAGAATGCATGCGCTTTTATAAATGTTTTACGTAATAGACACAAGTAATCGAAACTACATTATATGGTTGAATGATCGAAATTGAATATGCCCCTTTTTATTAAGTCTGGTAATCTAAGAATTAGGGAACAGACACCCTAATTGACGCGAACTCTAAAGATAGATCTATCGGGCCCAACAAGCCCCATCCAAAGTACCGGATGCTTTAGTACTTTGAAATTTATATCATGTCCGATGGAGGATCCCGGAATGATGGGGATATTCTTATATATGCATCTTGTTAATGTCGGTTACCAGGTATTCAATCCATATGAATGATATTTTGTCTCTATGTATGGGACGTTTGTTTATGAGAAATAGAAATATGAAATCTTGTGGTCTATTAAAATTATGAAATGATTATTTTTGTTAAACTAATGAACTCACCAACCTTTTGGTTGACACTTGAAAGCATGTTTATTCTCAGGTATGAAAGAAACCTTTCCACTGTGCACTTACTCATTTTAAGGACATTACTTGGAGTCGATCATCGCTCTGGGATCAAATGTTGATGACTTCGTCCAGATGGATTAGGACGGGGCATTTCAGTTGGTATCAGAGCGGTGGTCTTAGCGAACCATGTCTGCATTAGTGTATCTAACTGATAAGTGATTAGGATGCATTAGTGAGTCTGGACTTCGACCGTGTCTGCATGTCAAAAGTTTTGCTTATCATTTTGTGTCAAAAATTACCTGCTTATCATTCTTAGAGAATCACTTGCTTATCATTCTTAGTCTAGACACGTTGTACTGCATTGACTGCATGAATAGTGTATAGACCAAATTCATATCTTAGCGTATCTGCTACTTCATATCTTAGCGTATCTGTTACTGTAACTTTGCCTGACAATTTCCGTAGATTCCCCCGTAACTTATGGGATTTTAGTATTATATATGCATATGTAAATTATGTATTGCAGGGTACTAATCTACATCCTATAATCTATTTCTTATCGAAAATCCTTCATCTGATCGTACGAGATGAATCCTGCAACCAGTTCGAGTCCCTCAGATTCCAATAGCTATTCCGATAGTTATTCCGACAGCTATTCCGACATAGATGTTCACCTAAGCTCCGAAAACAGCGTCATCGGCATGAATCAACCAATCAGCCATTATCATTTCATTTGATGGGTTAATAGTCGACTTAATTAATGGAAACTCACAGAAGGTAATCCCTTCCACCAACCGAATTCACCTCTTGACAATGAACCTGAAGCGTTTACCGGCGAACCTGTTCGAGACACCATTTTCAGTCTCATTTTCAAGGTAACTCGACAAGATTATATTCTATCCACAATTTTGAACCTTATTCATCCGCTCGTTTCGACCGACAATCATCCTGGAGTAATAAGTCAACGAACTTCGCGCTCGAATAATCAATTCGGAGAATATGGTGCAAAATGTACCAGCTTCAGCAACATCACCGGCACCAACAGTACCATTAATAATAGCACCAGTACCATCAATAATCCATGCTTCAATATCATCATCTGTACTTTGAGTATGATCTTCGTTCTACGTATCGTTCTACCTCATTTATCTTCGTTCAACATGGTAAATATGTAATCTCTAAAGTTTTAGAGATTATATATTCTAGTTCCAACCGAAAAGAAAATGAGTTTAATATCATATTAACTCATTAAATCCATGAATACATCTGAAGAAAATATATATGTATATATGTTTTCATAAAGATTGTAATTAAAAATTCTCTTGTACAAACTGTTAATGGTGAAAATATTTTAACGGGTAGGTAATACCCGAGGAATATTTAAATTTCACATTAATAAGTTACATTGTACGTTCTTCGAAGCTGATTCAACAGTCGTTTACTATCCTACTTACATCCACCGATATATACAAATCCGTTCACCACAGAATAACCATATTAATCCAATTTCATATTTGGATTTTGAATTATCAGAATCCAACAAGTGGCATAATGAAGAAAACATTTGACAAAATAAAATTTGTTAGAAACAAACAAATTAACTATGAGAAATTTTGTTAAGAATCCACGCTAACTGTTCCTAGCTAACTGTTCCTAGCCAACTGATTACATTTTATTTATCACAATTTATTTATCGCAATTTAATTATCACAATTTTATTTATCGTCATTTAATTTCTGTTATTTACTTTACGCATTTAATGTATTGTCATTTAATTTCTGTTATTTATTTTACGCACTTAAATATCGGGACACGTATACAAGGTTTTGACATATCATATCGACGCATCTATATATATTATTTGGAATCACCATAGACAATCTATATGCAGTAATGATCGAGTTCTCTATACAGGGTTGAGGTTCCTTCTCAAATAATATATATACTTTGAGTTGTGATCGAGTCTGAGACATGTACACGGGTCACGATATGAATTAATTAATTCAAATATTATATATTAAACTATGTATGAATTATTGGACTGTTAACTGTGGACTATCGACTGTGGACTGCCAACATTGGAAAATTAAAATGAATTAAAATACTGATTATAACATATGAAACTAAACAATTCTTCAAGTTTGCCACTTGATTTCATCTTAAACCTCATTTGTATCTTGACAATTCTAATCTGCGTTCAAACCTTTCATGATTCTTAAAAACACCTCAATTGAAAGGATGAACCAACCGCACTTCATCTATGGAAGAAAAGATTGACGCATATAGTTATGCACCTGAAAACTCCCGGACCTTAAGTAAAAGTTTAACACGTGTCTGTGTTAGCTCCTTTGGCATTATTATTACCAAAAATAACATTGCAACTCTTTTTCAAATTAGACAATTTTGTCATAACTTCAACAAGTCAACTTCGACTTTTCACTCGGATTAGCTTATTATAACCCTGATATATAAGTTGTCTTTCATCATCGATACCGGAAAACCGTTTATATCTCACCACATTAGTAGTAAATTTACCAACAACTCCGTTGATCTCTGACTTTTAAAAAAAAAAATCACTATATTAAGTGAAACCCTATCATTTACTCATTTACATCTTATAACAAGAATTACTATACCAACCATCGGGAATTAGCAATCAGTATTTTGAAATCTTGCAGCATGTTTACATCAATAGTTATATGTATACATATAACAATTATCTCCTAGAATTACAATCTTCAATTCTGAAATTTTGAAAAGGCACCCAGCTTACGAATCAATACATTGAACTTTAAAAAAGCTGAATGAAGCAGCAAAAACTGTAGGCAACCGTAAACGACCTTAGTTGTCAGAAGTTTGATGATAAAGAATAATATGTTGAAAAGCTCAGAAACATTTTCGATCCAATGTCTGCTAAGGTCTTTAGTGAATATCTTGCTCATTACTCTAAACCCTTGCAGACAATAGTTTCTATCATCCTCTGATCTTAGATATCCTGATATATTATCGTATCTTTCATTATAAATATCCTCCGTATTTCTGGAGATATTTTTATAACTATTCTTACCTGAAATTATTAATCTCTTCGTACTATCAGTGTTACATCATATAGAAACTGTTAGTTTTTATATTCTGTAAACTTTCGAGCTTAAAATATGAAAGTTATTGAAGTAATGTTGGGAACTGATGCATGAGTTAGTATAATATAATGACACTTGATCAACGTGATTATATTACAGTAAGTCATGCTGAGTTTCTAATGAAACGTGATGATTCACAGATTATAACGTCATCATGTGTCATGTTACATAACTCTTTCATTCTGCTTAACTTCTGAACATATCAATAACATATTATCTTGATAGTTCTATCTTTTCTCTTGAACTTTGGTAATTTAACCAATTAAGATCGTGCTATTACAATTTCTCTCTTAGAACATTAGTCATGTTCATTTAAAACTTCATAACCTGCGAATTCTGGACCATTATTCGCTTGATTTAAAGTCGGGAAGAGAAAACAAGAGCATGAAGCTCCGGTATATATATGGGAAAATATAAAGCCCAACAACAACACCAAAATTACAAATGGTGGATATCAGTGCGTATAGCAATATAAAGACATGGGAGGATTATAAATACAATAATCCCTAGAGCGTAGTAGAAATAAACAGATTCTTTCGGTGGGAGTTAAAAAAAAAAAAAAAAGAAGAACGATCATTGCGATAGACAGAATAAGAACAAGGATTAGAACCGGATTAAGCATTATTATAATCTTTTGGATATATGAATTGAGAAAGAAGGTATAGGAGTGGTGGAAACTAATGGAACGAAAAGGTAAATTTATAGTGAAAATATCAGACAAAGCAATCGAGGCAGATGATCGCATTTAATTAAAGAGATCTTAATTTTCTTATTCACCGAAGAATCAAACCCTATAGATTTCGAAGATTTTCTTTTAAATTCCGGAATTCAACCCTGACTCTGCCAAAAGTTAAGACGAATCTTCACTTTTCCTATTTCAATCTTTTGCGATAGCTTCACTCATCGCTTCAAGTAGCCGAATCGTTTAATCTATATTACTCGGTAATGATAAAACTCTATTTAAAGCCCATATTCGCCAGGAAAACATTTTTATTGTTAGCCATGACGACCTCACTCAAATTTCGGGACGAAATTTCTTTAACGGGTAGGTACTGTGATCACCCGGAGATTTTTGACCAAATTTAAACTTAATCTTTATATGGTTTTGACACAATAAGCAAAGTCTGTAATGTTGAAGTCTCAAAAGCTTTTGAACTGTATTCATATATTCATTACCCTTTAATTATTTCCGACAATTCATGAACAACTGTTTGTAAATAAATATGTATATATAAATGTATGTATGTATATATAATTTGAAATTTATAAAATATAATTTAAACATTTAAAATTAAATATGTGAATTAAGATATAAAATAATTAAGTTATAATTAAAATGAATATATATAAATATTCAAGATATGTAATTTTAGAATATATTATATAGTTAGTAAATATAACATAGACAAAATATATATATAATAAATGTAGGTACAAGTTTAATTTTAACTGTTATATTAATACTATTATTACTACTTATATTATTATTATTATTAATGTCAATGTTAATATTAAAATCTGTAATATTAATATTATTTCTAATAATATATATATATATATATATATATATATATATATATATATATATATATATATATATATATATATATATATATATATATATATATATATATATATATATATATATATATATATGGATATGAAATTGGACACATATAACTTGTTATATCTTAATTATTATTTGTTTTATTATTAGATATTAGTATCATCTTTATAATTAAAAATCATCATTAGTATTATCAATAATAATATTATTGTTATCAGTTTTATATTATTATTATAGTTATCATTAATATTAGTATTATTATTAATATTAGTATTACTATTAATATAATTATTATTATTATTAGTATTTTATAGGTAACAGCATTATCTGATTGTTAACCTATTTTATTTATATATATTAATTGTGCTATCAGATTATTAAAACATATAATAGAAATGGAATCTGTTAAAGTCTCCATCATTTTTTTTTATCTTTTTCTTCCTGGTTCGTTTTCTTTTGACTTCAATTACCTGTCGACACCAACTTTCCATTCCAGACAAACCCGTGAATAATTCGTGTATACTTCAATGATTCAATTCACATAATGAATAAACTACTGCAATCTGAGAAAATAACACAGAAAAGATAGGAAGATAGTCACTACCCCTGTTCTTGAGCTTGAAAATTAAAAAGCTCAAATTCAAAGTATATTTCAAAAACTAATAACATAGGTTTGTTAGGAATCGTTTACACAAACTAACTGCAAAGTCTAAGCCTTTAATTCCTTCGTTTGATCTCGAATTTGGAAGTCAAAGTTCTAAAGAAAAAAAGTCAAACGATGTTCTACAATCAAATTCAAGTTGTAAGTATTGTTTCTGTTAAAATTAAGGATTCATAAAGTTTTTATGAATCAATTGAAACATAATTCGTATATTAATTATTGTCCAAAACGTTCTATAATTTGAAATGAATAATTTTTTTTTAAGCTTACGAACAGCAGCAGTATTACTTTTATATTTTTTTTTTCAAACACATAAATAATAATTATGATTCTATTGAAGAAACTAAATCCATGTTTGTTACAACTGAGTTGGTTTTGATTTCTGGATCAATTCGATTTTTGGATTTCACGAGGAAGGAGATGAAACAGATTGGATAGATATTGCTGATATATAAAAATGAGTGGGAGGTTTAAATCAGAGAATACGCAGATGGCTGAGTGGTGTAGTGTAATTCGGTTAATCGAGTGGTTTTGGGTTCGATTGTTGGCATGGACAGTCTTTTTTTTAAAAAGCTTAATTAAAGAGGTAGCCTATTTTTCTTTCATTTATTATTATTATTATTATTATTATTATTATTATTATTATTATTATTATTATTATTATTATTATTATTATTATTATTATTATTATTATTATTGTTATTGTTCTATTATTATTAGTACTAATAATATTATTATTGTTATTATTATGATTAATGTTATTATTATTAGAAATATAGTTATTAGTATTAGTATTATGATCATTATTATTATTTTTACTAATAATAGAACATATTTAGTATTATGATTATTGATATGATACCTAAGTATTAATATTAAGTATTATTAGTTTTAATATTACTATTATAATGAAATATAATATATCTCTCATTAATATTAGTAGTATCATCACAATTGTAATTATTATTATTATCATTATTACTATAAATATGATAGGTATTACTGATGTTATTATTATTAATGATTGTTATTGTTATTAGTACAAATACTATACTTATTATTATTATTATTATTATTATTATTATTATTATTATTATTATTATTATTATTATTATTATTATTATTATTATTATTATTATTATTATTATTATTATTATTATTATTATCACTAATAGTTGTATTATTATTATATTCTTTATGATTAGGATTACTAATATGAAAATAGTACAAGTTATCATTATTTTAGTATTAGTATCACTAATACTAACTATTAGTATAATTAGCATTATTATTAAACAAAAGTATCGTTGTTAACAATATCATTAGTATTATTAATATTATCATTTTAATAAAGTTATTATTAATATTAGTAGTAAATCTGTAATATCAAAACTATCATTTTTTAGACAAATAAATGTTTTGTACATAAAACATATTATTTACATATATATTAATATTCTATATATAAATCATATTAACATTATATATATAAAAACTTACATACAACAAATTATATATTTTCAATATAATGCTAAATATATATAGATATCAAAATAACTATATTAATCACGTTAATTACATATACAACATAAATATATACAACATATAATTTAAGATATAAAATAAAGTATATTTTTTTTAAAAATGAAATCTAGTATAAATCTTATATAACTACAAAAGTTATTTAAATAATATATATTAATAAATGAAATTTTGATATTTCAATTACATGTTTTAATATATATAATTGATATAGGTTCGTGAATTCGAGGCCAACGCTGCATTGTTCAGTTGTTCAATATCCTCATATGTATTTTTACTACAAAATACAGTAGGGTGAGTTTCATTATTCCCTTTTATATACATTTTTGGGTTGAGAATAATGCAAATGTTTTATTAACTGTTTTACAATATTTATATGCGTGAGTTTCATCACTCCCTTTTTAAATGCTTTTGCAATATATATTTTTGGGACTGAGAATGCATGCGCTTTTATAAATATTTTACGTAATAGACACAAGTAATCGAAACTACATTATATGGTTGAATGATCGAAATTGAATATGCCCCTTTTTATTAAGTCTGGTAATCTAAGAATTAGGGAACAGACACCCTAATTGACGCGAACTCTAAAGATAGATCTATCGGGCCCAACAAGCCCCATCCAAAGTACCGGATGCTTTAGTACTTCGAAATTTATATCATGTCCGATGGAGGATCCCGGAATGATGGGGATATTCTTATATATGCATCTTGTTAATGTCGGTTACCAGGTGTTCAATCCATATGAATGATATTTTGTCTCTATGTATGGGACGTTTGTTTATGAGAAATAGAAATATGAAATCTTGTGGTCTATTAAAATTATGAAATGATTATTTTTGTTAAACTAATGAACTCACCAACCTTTTGGTTGACACTTGAAAGCATGTTTATTCTCAGGTATGAAAGAAACCTTTCCGCTGTGCACTTACTCATTTTAAGGACATTACTTGGAGTCGATCATCGCTCTAGGATCAAATGTTGATGACTTTGTCCAGATGGATTAGGACGGGGCATTTCATCATCGGCATGAATCAACCAATCAGCCATTATCAATTCATCTGATGGATTCGTAGTCGACTTAATTAATGAAAACGCGCAGAAGGCAATCCCTTCCACCAACCGAATTCACCTCTTGACAATGAACCTGAAGCGTTTATCGGCGAACCTGTTTGAGACACCATTTTTAGTCTTATTTCCAGAGTAACTCGACAAGATTATATTCTATCCACAATTCTGAACCTTATTCATCCGCTCGTTCGGAATATATGGTGCAAAATGTACCAGCTTCAGCAACATCACCGGCACCAATAGTACAATCAATAACAGCACCAGTACCATCAACAATCCATGCTTCAATATCATCATATGTACTTTGAGTATGATCTTCGTTCTACGTATCGTTCTACCTCATTTATCTTCGTTCGACATGGCGAATATGCAATCTCTAAAGTTTTAGAGATTATTTATTCTAGTTCCAACCAAAAAGCAAATGAGTTTAATATCATATTAACTCATTAAATCCATGAATAAATCTGAAGAAAATATATATGTATATATGTTTTCATAAAGATTGTAATTAAAAATTCTCTTGTACAAACTGTTAATGGTGAAAATATTTTAACAGGTAGGTAATACCGAGGACTATTTAAATTTCACATTAATAAGTTACATTGTACGTTCTTCGAATCTGTTTCAACAAGTCATATACTATCCTACTTACATCCACCGATATATAAACTCGTTCACCACAGAATAACCATATTCATCCAATTACATATTTGGATTTTGATCTATCAGAATCCATCAAGTGGCATAACGAAGAAATAATGGACACAATAAAATTGATTAGAAACAGATTAATTAACAATATGAAATTCTATTAAGAATCCATGCTAACAAAATCCTAGCTAACTGTTCCTAGCTAACTGATTACATTTTGTTTATCGCAATTTATTTTATCGCAATTTACATTCTCGCAATTTTACTTATCGTAATTTAATTTCTGTTATTTACTTTGCGCACTTTATTTATCGTTATTTAATTTCTGTTATTTATTTTACGCACTTTAAATATCGAGACACGTATACAAGGTTTTGACATATCATATCGATGCATCTATATATATTATTTTGAATCACCATAGACACTCTATATGCAGTAATGATCGAGTTCTCTATACAGGGTTGAGGTTGATTCTATAATAACATATATACTTTGAGTTGTGATCGAGTCTGAGACGTATACGGGTCACGACACGTATTAATTACTTCGAATATTATATATTAAACTGTATATAAATTATTGAACTGTTAACTGTGGACGAATAATATTGAACAATTAAAATGAATTAAAATACTGATTATAACATATGAAACTAAATAATTCTTCAAGTTGCCACTTGATTTCATCTTAAACCTAATTTGTATCTTGACAATTCCAGTCTGTGTTCAAACCTTTCATGATTCTTGAAAACACCTCAATCGATGGGATGAATCAACCGCACTTTATCTACGGAAGGAAAGATTTATGCATATAGTTATGCACCTGAGAAACTCTCGGCAACTGAGTAAAAGTTTAACACGTAGCCGCGTCAGATCCTTTGGCATTTATTAGCAAAAATAATTTTTGCGATCCCTTTTCAAGGTAGCCAATTTTGTCACAGCTCCAGCAAGTTAACTTCGACTTTTCATTCGAAGTAGCCTTACTATACTCCTAATATATACGATTACCCTTTTGATACCGAAAAATTCTTTTATATTCCACCATATTACCAGCAGACATACCAGCAACCTCGTTACTTCTTGGCTTAAATCTCCCTGACGAATCATTATATTTATTCATTGAAACCCTATCATATGCTCATCCGCATTTTGTAACGAGAACTGCCATACCAATTACCGGGAATCAGCAATCAGTACTTTGAAAACTCACATCATATCTACATCAAGAGTTATATGTATGACATTTATCTCTTAGAATTACGAGCTCTCCTTCTGGAATTCTGAAAAGCACTCAGTCACAAATCAATACTCTGAATGTTGAAAAAGCTGAATGAAGCAGCAGAAACCATAGACAACCGTAAATGACCATAATCATCGAAAGTTGGATGATGAAAAATAGTATGTTAGAAAAGCTCAGAAAAGTTGGAACTGGAAAATGGATTGAGCTAACCACGAAGGAGATCGAGGATAAATACAAGGACCATACCATATATTCAAAGAATCCAGGTAATTCTGGATTCGATGAAACCTTCAAAGAATATCTTGCTCCGGTGTCATGTTAAAAATCTTGCGGAAAATCTTTCTCCATCACCCATCGAACTTAGAAATTTCAAAATATCATCATCAATATCTTCAATATTCTGAGGATATTTTCATAAATATTCTCGTCCGAAATTATATACCTCTTCGTGCTTCCTGTGTATCATTTTATTGGAAACATTCAATAGAAAATTTAGTATCGAAAAGCGGATTATGCGAAACTATGAAGGAAGCCGTGAAAAAATCACAAAGAATAAGTTTGACTTCAAAGAATCCAAAAGATTCAATGCCTGCTGAAGTCTTTAGCGAATATTTTGCTCCTTACTCTAAAACCCTTACGGATAAATCTTTTTCATCATCCATGGATATTAAAAATTCCAAGTTATCATCGTAGCTTTCATTATAAATATCCTCCATATTTCTGAAGATATTTTCATAACTATTCTTATCTGAAATTATTAATCTCTTCCTGATATCAGTGTTACATCATATAGAAACTGTTAGTTTCTATATTCTGTAAACTTTCAAGCTTAAAAATATGAATATTATTGAAGTAATGTTGGGAACTGATGCATGAGTTAGTATAATATAATGACACTTGATCAACGTGATTATATTACAGTAAGTCATGCTGAGTTTCTAAATGGAACATGATGATTCACAGATTATAACGTCATCATGTGACATGTTACATAACTCTTTCATTCTGATTAACTTCTGAACATATCAAGAAAATATATTCTTGATAGTTCTATTCTCAGTGACTCTGGTAATTTGACAAATCAAATCGTGTTATTACGTTCTTTCTTGTTTAGAACATTATATTCATTCAAAACTCCATACTTACGAATTCTTGACCATTACAAGAGGTGCCCAATCGTAAAAAGAAGAAACGAAGGGACAAAGCTCCAAAAGAAATAGAAATTGGAGTATAAATCACAGCAAAGAGGAAGGAGTATTAACTGTGGATGACAATGATTATAGAAAACAGATATAGGGACATTGAAATATAAGGAAAGATATAAAGCCCGATAACAATACCAAAATTACAAACCGTGTATATCAATGTTTATCGCAACATAAAGACACGGGAGAATTATAAGTACTATAACCCCAAGGCCAAAGTAGAAGTAAGCAGATTCCTCTGGTGGAAGTTGGAAAAGAAGAATAATTGTTGCGATAATAAGGATGAGGACAAGGATCAGAACCGAATTAAGCATTATTATAATCTTTTGGATATATGAACTGAGAAAGAAGGCATAGAAGTGGTGGAAACTAATGGAACGGAAAAGGTAAATTTATAAGGGAAATATTAGACGAAGAAATCGAGGCAGATCACCGTATTTAATTATAGAGATCTTAATTTTCCTACTCGCTGAAGAATCAAATCTTTTAGATTTCGAAGATTTTCTTTAAATCCCTTGAATTCCGGAATTCAACCCTGACTCTGTCAAAAGTTAAGACGCACCTTGTTTTCTAAATTCAATCGCGACTACGTCAAAAGTTATGGAAAATCTCCATTTCTTCATCTCGATCTTTTGTGATAACTTCATTCATATGCTTCAATTAATCGAATCATTTTATCTATATCAGTCAATAATGATAAAACTCAATTTATCAACTCACATTCGTCATGAAAACATTTTTTATTGTTAGCCATGACCACCTCACTCAAATTTCGGGACGAAATTTCTTTAACGGGTAGGTACTGTGATGACCCGGGAATTTCCGACCAAATTTAAACTTAATCTTATATGATTTCGATACGATAAGCAAAGTTTGTAATATTGAGTCACAAAAATTTTGAACTGTTTAGATGGATTCATGTAACCTTTGACCATGCCCGACGATTCACGAATAATTGTTTGTAACTAAATATATATATATATTCAAATAAATAAAAGTATATAGATTAAATATAAATAATAAAGTACAATAGATCCGTAAGATTTATTATGAAAAATAAAATACAAAATAATAAATTGGTTATTAAAATAACGCTACACATAAAAATGTATGAATTCTATAAATAACTATTATGATATATATTGAATTACACATAAAAGATATAAATATTATATGTATGATAGATATAATTATTTAATGATAAGTAATTTATTATATGTTACAAGTTATAATATAAATTGTTATTAATATAATTACATTCATTAGTATTATCAACATTAATATTAATTAATATTAACATCAAAATTATTAATATTATTGGTTCTAATATGAAATTCGATACATGTGACTTGTTGTATCTGAATTAATACTTGTATTATTATTAAATATTATTATTATCTCTATCAAAATATTTATCATTAATAATATTATTATTATTAACATGTTTGTATTTATATTTATTATTTATTATTTATTATTTATTAATAGTTAATATAAAATAAAAATAATAATATATAAGGATTATTATTATTATTATTATCATATTTGTTAATTTTATTAAAAATTATTATTATTGTTATTTACAAAAATCATTACTATTAATACTATTATTATTATTAAGTTATAAATATTTATTAATATCAATTATGTAAAAAAAAATCATATAAATAGATTAGTGAATCAGTTTTAGTTTCAAGTCTTTGTCCACCTTTTAAAGATTTATAAACTCGTACGAATCAGATTCCAAACAAAAGGATAAGTCCAAATTCAGTTAGCAATTATTATCACTTTCTATTTCTTTTATGTATTTAATTTTTTTTTCTTGTCTGTACCATTAATAAAACTGATCGATCATATAAAATCAATCACATTGTCTATATTATTACAAGCTCACTTAATTTTCTCTTTAACGTTATCATTTATCAATCATAATAAATTCAATGTATTGAATTAAGGTCGAATAAAACCCGTAACCAATTTATTATCTCTGTTTCTTCAACTTTTTACTCAAATCACGATTTTTAATGGAACTTCAAATTGTAATAATGCCATTCTGTTAGAAAATATTCATACAAACTATCTGGAAACTTTCAATCGCCAATTGTTAGTATCGAGCAAGAATTTTGGAGTCAAAGTTTCGTTTTAAAAAGTCAAATAATATGTTCTTCGTGAAATTCAAATTGGTTGTTATGTTCCAGATTAAATTGATGATTTCTAAAGTTTTTAGGAAGGATTTGGAATGCCTTTCGTGTTATAATGTTTGTCTCAAAAGTTCTAAAAATTGAAATTTAATTTTGTGTTTATTTTTTTTCCCCGTCGAACAGTATCTGTTCTTCATGTTTTTTTTTTTCTTTTTTTTTTTACTTTACTTAATAATGAACACCCTTAATAAATTCTGTGTTGGTTACAAGTCTCAAAATGAAGCAACAAACTTGTTAAATTGGTTTTGAGCTTAAATGGGTCGATTAGTCTAGGGTTGAAGAAGAAGATGAGAAGGGAAAACAATTTTAATCAAGTTAAAAACTTTTGGGTTCTGTTTTAATTCGAAATATGGGCAGCAGCCCAATGGTTTGACGTGTTAGCGGGGAGCGAGGGGTCGTGGGTTCGAGACTTGGCAGTGACTATTTTTTTAGGAAACCTTTACAATCTCTTTATAGGTAATATATTCATTATTATTATTGTTATTGTTATTATTATTATTATTATTATTATTATTATTATTATTAATAAATAATGTTAGTATTAATTATGTTTATGATTATGTTTATCACTATTATTATTAGGAAAGATATAAAAATATATTATTATTATTATTATTATTATTATTATTATTATTATTATTATTGATATTAATGGCATTATAATTATTATTATTATCAAGTTTAGGATTATAGGTATTAGAAGAATTATTATCTTTAGTAATTTTAAAAGTAGTATTATCTGTATGAACGTTGTTACAAAAATTGAATATTATTATTATTATTAAGTATGATGAATCCCAAGGTTATTATTATTAATATCATCATTATTTTTAAATTAGTTAATGTATTAAAAACTACTGTTATTATCATTATTATAAGATTTATCATTAAAACTGTCATTAATATTATTAATAATAAAATCATTAATATTGTTATCCTTATTATTAACACTAGTATTATTATATTCATTATTTTTAATCACTATTAATATTAGTATTACTTTTGTAACTATTAGTATTATTAATCATATAATTAGATAAAAGTATCATT
Organism: Rutidosis leptorrhynchoides; assembly: GCF_046630445.1. NCBI lineage: Eukaryota > Viridiplantae > Streptophyta > Magnoliopsida > Asterales > Asteraceae > Rutidosis > Rutidosis leptorrhynchoides. The sequence continues at coordinate 348,896,767 of NC_092343.1, forward strand.
ATTAACAATATCATTACTATTATTAAAATTATCGTTTTTGATGAAATTATTATTAGTATTATTAATATTCTTGTAAAATGTTAATATCAAAACCATTTTTTTTAAACAAATAAATATTTTGAATATAAAAACATACTTATTATATATATTACAATTATATTAATAAGCCATATAACTATATATAAATATTAATCTTATAAAAAGTTATATACAACAAATTAGGTATTTTTTTAGATATAAACATATTGATATAACTATATAAATAACAATCATTTTCAAATATATATTTAAACAATATATATAGTATATAAGGTTATAAAATATGAAATTGATCAATTACAAGTATATATTTTAATGTATATATACGAATGATATAGGTTCGTGAATCCGAGGCCAACACTATACTTGTTTAATGTCGTTCTATGTATTTTTACTACAACATACATTAGTTGAGTTTTCATTACTCCCTTTTTATATATATTTTTGGGACTGAGAATACATGCGCTGCTTTTATAAATGTTTTACGATATAGACACAAGTAATCGAAACTACATTTTATGGTTGAATTATCGAAGTCGAATATGCCCCTTTTTATTTAGTCTGGTAATCTAAGAATTAGGGAACAGACACCCTAATTGACGCGAACTCTAAAGATAGATCTATCGGGCCCAACAAGCCCCATCCAAAGTACCGGATGCTTTAGTACTTCAAAATTTATATCATGTCCGAAGGAGGATCCCGGAATGATGGGGATATTCTAATATGCATATTGTGAATGTCGGTTACCAGGTGTTCAATCCATATGAATGATTTTTATCTCTATGTATGGGATGTGTATTGAAATATGAAATCTTGTGGTCTATTAAAATTATGAAATAATTATTTATGTTAAACTAATGAACTCACCAACCTTTTGGTTGACACTTGAAAGCATGTTTATTCTCAGGTATGAAAAAAATCTTCCGCTGTGCATTTGCTCATTTTAAGGATATTACTTGGAGTCATTCATGACATATTTCAAAAGACGTTGCATTCGAGACGTCGAGTTCATCAAGATTATTATTAAGTTAATTATAGTTAGATATATTATGAAATGGTATGCATGCCGTCAACTTTCAATGTAATGAAAGATTGTCTTTTCAAAAACGAATGCAATGTTTGTAAAATGTATAATATAGAGGTCAAGTACCTCGCGATGTAATCAACTATTGTGAATCGTTTATAATCGATATGGACTTCGTCCGGATGGATTAGGACGGGTCCTTTCACCTACTCCAAAGCCCGTATTTCCTCCCTGGTCTATAGAGATTCAACCAACGTATCCTACTTATAACCCAGCTGAAGCATTTTATAACACATATGGTTATGCATGGAACCCCTACTGGTATCAGTATCAACCCTAGTTTATTTAAATTTATTTATTTTATTTTTGTAATGTTACTACATTTAACACTTATGTTGATATTGTAATAGTTTTTTTTATAATTTTCTAACTTTTATTATTAGATTTTAATAATTTTTGAATGTGGGGTAATATACCAAACTTCAAAAATATGTATATATGTTTGCAGTTTATCTTATGTACACAACAGGGTAAAACAACGCATTTTCAAAGACTGGCATTAAGTTCAGCAAAAGCAACTAATTTTGACGACAAGATGCAAAATATATGTGAAATAACAACAAGACGGAATGAACAAATGATGTGCACCATTTATCATTCAACACAAATAACAATATGTTTGGAAACTTTGGTAAAATTTAATCATTTTTCTACGCTAATCACCCTCAATAATTTAAATTGTTACTGATTTCTTACAAATGAGGGCATTGCAAGATCTTAAGTGTGGGAAGGGGTTAAATTCTTTCAAATTTTAAAATTTTTACTTTATACACTTGGTTACCATTAGAAATACTAGTAAAGCAGTAGTTGTATTAGAATCTAGTGCTCTCTGATAATAAAGAACAGCCCTAGTCTTATATACTGACTACCCAATTCTAGTAAAAATTTTCAAAATTTTCAATTAAATGAACTCAAAATCATGTTTATACATATTTATGAACGATAAAACTAGGTGTTAACACCGAAATTATTGTTACCTTGGAAAAGACATAAATTGAGAAATAACCCAAAATGTTAGAATTCATTTAAAAATGGAATAGAGGACAATAAAAAGGAAAATAAAAGTCAAGTGTGGGAAAATTTACCAAGTTATTTAAAATATAAGTCACATATTTCTGTAACAAATAATTGAAGATACTTTTGCTTTGGACTAAACTAAACAGTTTTACCCAATTTACTCTAATATTTTTGAAAGAACGATGGATCTACACGATGAATCAATTCCATCATTTAAAGGAAGTAAAGTCTTCTGAAAAAGAAACGCGCTTCTTGATTTAGGTCATGAAGTTGTCGTCCAGACCAGCTGTAGGTTGACGAAAAATCTAGAAAAGTCATCACTAAAATCAGCAGGAAATCCACGGACCTCAGCATCAAACAGGGTCGCCAAGTGGTCAGACTTATCCTAACCATGAGAGGATCTGTCTCGTAAAATGGGGAGGACGCCATGAAAATTAGCTGGATAAACCTAATGAATTAGATCCCCAGAAAGGATAATCTCCTTAAAAGATCAAAAATCAGCTTTTAAGCCTGATATTACTCAATCCTAGAGATTGACCTTAAAGATTGAGAATTACAAACTCATGGAATTCGATGATATCTAAACTCGAGCTTGAACGAGAAAATATTTTGATAAAAATTACAAACCGATTTGTTTTCTGAAAACCCATTTTCAATGCGTTCATTACCATTGAACGTAAAATCCTAGGAATTCACCTGGAATTCATTAGGTCACCTGAACCAAATCGGGTGTCAACCGTAAGAACGGTGGTTGCATAGCATGGTCGAAGACAGGACCTTGTGCCAGACCAAAAAATTATAAGGGTGAGCTTTACTATTGCTCCTACAAAGGATAGTAATTGCGTCCGACACGTTATAGACCATAATTAAAAGAATGTCAGGGGACATTGCCTTAATAGTTGCTTGTTCAACGCTTTCCTTTACAACCGGACGGTAGTTTACCGAAAGGTAATATACGGAGCAAGTATACTGGACGTGTTGCTTTCCTAATACAAGGTTAGCAAGTGGGTGACACAAAACCTCAAGTTTTGAGCTAAAATTTTCAAATCTGAAACCCACTAAACCCACAAAAACAATTTGCAAACACCGGTTGAAATGTCCCGTTCTTATTGATTAAAAACGTTCCATATTAATTGATTTCGTTGCGAGGTTTTGACCTCTATATGAGACGTTTTTCAAAGACTTCATTCATTTTAAAACAAACCATAACCTTTATTTCATCAATAAAGGTTTAAAAAGCTTTACGTAGATTATCAAATATTGATAATCTAAAATATCCTGTTTACACACGACCATTACATAATGGTTTACAATACAAATATGATACAACAAAATAAGTTTCTTGAATGCAGTTTTTACACAATATCATACAAGCATGGACTCCAAATCTCGTCCTTATTTAAGTATGCGACAGCGGAAGCTCTTAATAATCACCTGAGAATAAACATGCTTAAAACGTCAACAAAAATGTTGGTGAGTTATAGGTTTAACCTATATATATCAAATCATAATAATAGACCACAAGATTTCATATTTCAATACACACCCCATACATAGAGATAAAAATCATTCATATGGTGAACACCTGGTAACCGACATTAACAAGATGCATATATAAGAATATCCCCATCATTCCGGGACACCCTTCGGATATGATATAAATTTCGAAGTACTAAAGCGTCCGGTACTTTGGATGGGGTTTGTTAGGCCCAATAGATCTATCTTTAGGATTCGCGTCAATTAGGGTGTCTGTTCCCTAATTCTTAGATTACCAGACTTAATAAAAAGGGGCATATTCGATTTCGATAATTCAACCATAGAATGTAGTTTCACGTACTTGTGTCTATTTTATAAATCATTTATAAAACCTGCATGTATTCTCATCCCAAAAATATTAGATTTTAAAAGTGGGACTATAACTCACTTTCACATATTTTTACTTCGTCGGGAAGTAAGACTTGGCCACTGGTTGATTCACGAACCTATAACAATATATACATATATATCAAAGTATGTTCAAAATATATTTACAACACTTTTAATATTTTTTGATGTTTTAAGTTTATTAAGTCAGCTGTCCTCGTTAGTAACCTACAACTAGTTGTCCACAGTTAGATGTACAGAAATAAATAAATAAATATTATCTTGAATCAATCCATGACCCAGTGTATATGTATCTCAGTATTGATCACAACTCAAACTATATATATTTTGGAATCAACCTCAACCCTGTATAGCTAACTCCAACATTCACATATAGAGTGTCTATGGTTGTTCCGAAATATATATAGATGTGTCGACATGATAGGTCGAAACATTGTATACGTGTCTATGGTATCTCAAGATTACATAATATACAATACAAGTTGATTAAGTTATGGTTGGAATAGATTTGTTACAAATTTTCACGTAGCTAAAATGAGAAAAATTATCCAATCTTGTTTTACCCATAACTTCTTCATTTTAAATCCGTTTTGAGTGAATCAAATTGCTATGGTTTCATATTGAACTCTATTTTATGAATCTAAACAGAAAAAGTATAGGTTTATAGTCGGAAAAATAAGTTACAAGTCATTTTTGTAAAGGTAGTCATTTCAGTCGAAAGAACGACGTCTAGATGACCATTTTAGAAAACATACTTCCACTTTGAGTTTAACCATAATTTTTGGATATAGTTTCATGTTCATAATAAAAATAATTTTCTCAGAATAACAACTTTTAAATCAAAGTTTATCATAGTTTTTAATTAACTAACCCAAAACAGCCCGCGGTGTTACTACGACGGCTAAATCCGATTTTACGGTGTTTTTCGTGTTTCCAGGTTTTAAATCATTAAGTTAGCATATCATATAGATATATAACATGTGTTTAGTTGATTTTAAAAGTCAAGTTAGAAGGATTAACTTTTGTTTGCGAACAAGTTTAGAATTAACTAAACTATGTTCTAGTGATTACAAGTTTAAACCTTCGAATAAGATAGCTTTATATGTATGAATTGAATGATTTTATGAACATCATTACTACCTTAAGTTCCTTGGATAAACCTACTGGAAAAGTTAAAAATGGATCTAGCTTCAACGGATCCTTGGATGGCTCGAAGTTCTTGAAGCAGAATCATGACACGAAAGCAAGTTCAAGTAAGATCATCACTTGAAATAAGATTGTTATAGTTATAGAAATTGAACCAAAGTTTGAATATGATTATTACCTTGTATTAGAATGATAACCTACTATAAGAAACAAAGATTTCTTGAGGTTGGATGATCACCTTACAAGATTGGAAGTGAGCTAACAAACTTGAAAGTATTCTTGATTTTATGTAACTAGAACTTGTAGAATATATGAAGAACACTTAGAACTTGAAGATAGAACTTGAGAGAGATCAATTAGATGAAGAAAATTGAAGAATGAAAGTGTTTGTAGGTGTTTTTGGTCGTTGGTGTATGGATTAGATATAAAGGATATGTAATTTTGTTTTCATGTAAATAAGTCATGAATGATTACTCATATTTTTTGTAATTTTATGAGATATTTCATGCTAGTTGCCAAATGATGGTTCCCACATGTGTTAGGTGACTCACATGGGCTGCTAAGAGCTGATCATTGGAGTGTATATACCAATAGTACATACATCTAAAAGCTGTGTATTGTACGAGTATGAATACGGGTGCATACGAGTAGAATTGTTGATGAAACTGAACGAGGATGTAATTGTAAGCATTTTTATTAAGTAGAAGTATTTTGATAAGTGTATTGAAGTCTTTCAAAAGTGTATAAATACATATTAAAACACTACATGTATATACATTTTAACTGAGTCGTTAAGTCATCGTTAGTCGTTTCATGTAAGTGTTGTTTTGAAACCTTTAGGTTAACGATCTTGTTAAATGTTGTTAACCCAATATTTATAATATCAAATGAGATTTTAAATTATTATATTATCATGATATTATCATGTATGAATATCTCTTAATATGATATATATACATTAAATGTCTTTACAACGATAATCGTTACATATATGTCTCGTTTAAAAATCATTAAGTTAGTAGTCTTGTTTTTACATATGTAGTTCATTGTTAATATACTTAATGATATGTTTACTTATCATAGTATCATGTTAACTATATATATATATATATATCCATATATATGTCATCATATAGTTTTTACAAGTTTTAACGTTCGTGAATCACCGGTCAACTTGGGTGGTCAATTGTCTATATGAAACATATTTCAATTAATCAAGTCTTAACAAGTTTGATTGCTTAACATGTTGGAAAAATTTAATCATGTAAATATCAATCTCAATTAATATATATAAACATGGAAAAGTTCAGGTCACTACAGTACCTACCCGTTAAATAAATTTCGTCCCGAAATTTTAAACAGTTGAAGGTGTTGACGAATCTTCTAGAAATAGATGCGGGTATTTTTTCTTCATCTGATCTTCACGCTCCCAGGTGAACTCGGGTCCTCTATGAGCATTCCATCGAACCTTAACAATTGGTATCTTGTTTTGCTTAAGTCTTTTAACCTCACGATCCATTATTTCGACGGGTTCTTCGATGAATTGAAGTTTTTCGTTGATTTGGATTTCATCTAACGGAATAGTGAGATCTTCTTTAGCAAAACATTTCTTCAAATTCGAGACGTGGAAAGTGTTATGTACAGCCGCGAGTTATTGAGGTAACTCAAGTCGGTAAGCTACTGGTCCGACACGATCAATAATCTTGAATGGTCCAATATACCTTGGATTTAATTTCCCTCGTTTACCAAATCGAACAACGCCTTTCCAAGGTGCAACTTTAAGCATGACCATCTCTCCAATTTCAAATTCTATATCTTTTCTTTTAATGTCAGCGTAGCTCTTTTGTCGACTTTGGGCGGTTTTCAACCGTTGTTGAATTTGGATGATCTTCTCGGTAGTTTCTTGTATAATCTCCGGACCCGTAATCTGTCTATCCCCCACTTCACTCCAACAAATCGGAGACCTGCACTTTCTACCATAAAGTGCTTCAAACGGCGCCATCTCAATGCTTGAATGGTAGCTGTTGTTGTAGGAAAATTCTGCTAACGGTAGATGTCGATCCCAACTGTTTCCGAAATCAATAACACATGCTCGTAGCATGTCTTCAAGCGTTTGTATAGTCCTTTCGCTCTGCCCATCAGTTTGTGGATGATAGGCAGTACTCATGTCTAGACGAGTTCCTAATGCTTGCTGTAATGTCGGCCAGAATCTTGAAATAAATCTACCATCCCTATCATAGATAATAGAGATTGGTATTCCATGTCTGGAGACGACTTCCTTCAAATACAGTCGTGCTAACTGTAGTGACCCAAACTTTTCCATGTTTATATATATTAATTGAGATTGATATTTACATGATTAAATGTTTCCAACATGTTAAGCAATCAAACTTGTTAAGACTTGATTAATTGAAATATGTTTCATATAGACAATTGACCACCCAAGTTGACCGGCGATTCACGAACGTTAAAACTTGTAAAAATGACATGACGATATATATATGGATATACATATGGTTAACATGAGATTATGATAAGTAAGTTTCTCCATAAGTATATTAACAATGAGTTATATACATATAAACAAGACTACTAACTTAAGGATTTCGAAACGAGACATATATGTAACGATTATCGTTGTAACGACATTTAAATGTATATATATCATATTAAGATATATTAATATATCATAATATCATGATAATATAATAATTTAACATCTCATTAGATATAATAAACAATGGGTTAACAACATTAATTGAGATCGTTAACTTAAAGGTTTCAAAACAACACTTACATGTAACGACTAACGATGACTTAACGACTCAGTTAAAATGTATATACATGTAGTGCATTTAGATGTATTAAAATACTTTTGGAAGACTTCAAGACATATATCAAAATACTCATACTTAACGAAAATGGTTACAGTTACTTTCCCATTCTTTTCTTTCATCAAGAATTCTAGTCGTATTATTACCCGTATTATACATAGCTTCAAAACATACTTACTATGGGTATATACCAATAGGAACTAGCATGGGATTCCACTCTTGATTATGTCATGTATGACTAATCAATTTTAACTTCTACCATGAGCTAGTCAACTAACTAGAAGTCCTTTTAACCCCACTCACCACTCACCAATTACCACTCATCATTCACTCCATTTCACTTCCAATTCTCTTTCTAATTCTCTCTCAACACACACACACACTATTATGAACGTATTTTTCCAGTAGTTAATCATCATCTTCATCAAAAATCACTTCAAGAATCAAGCTATAATCATCATAGGAAGAACACTTCAAGAACACTTCAAAAATTCCTTCAAGTTTACTAATTTACTTCCAAGCTTTCTAATCCATTCCAAGTAATCATCTAAGATCAAGAAACCTTTGTTATATACAGTAGGTTATCTTTCTTATTCAAGTTAATATTCATATTCAAACTTTGATTCAATTTCTATAACTATAAACTATCTTAATTCGAGTAAAAATCTTACTTGAACTTGTTTTTGTGTCATGATCCTACTTCAAGAACTTTCAAGCCATCCAAGATCCTTTGAAGCTAGATCATTTCTTATCACTTCCAGTAGGTTTACCTACTAAACTTGAGGTAGTAATGATGTTCATAACATCATTTGATTCATATATATAAAACTATCTTATTCGAAGGTTTAAACTCGTAATCACTAGAACATAGTTTAGTTAATTCTAAACTTGTTCGCAAACAAAAGTTAATCCTTCTAACTTGACTTTTAAAATTAACTAAACACATGTTCTATATCTATATGATATGCTAACTTAATGATTTAAAACCTGGAAACACGAAAAACACCGTAAAACCGGATTTACGCCGTCGTAGCAACACCGCGGGCTGTTTTGGGTTAGTTAATTAAAAACTATGATAAACTTTGATTTAAAAGTTGTTATTCTGAGAAAATGATTTTTATTATGAACATGAAACTATATCCAAAAATTATGGTTAAACTCAAAGTGGAAGTATGTTTTCTAAAATGGTCATCTAGACGTCGTTCTTTCGACTGAAATGACTACCTTTACAAAAATGACTTGTAACTTATTTTTCTGACTATAAACCTATACTTTTTCTATTTAGATTCATAAAATAGAGTTCAATATGAAACCATAGCAATTTGATTCACTCAAAACGGATTTAAAATGAAGAAGTTATGGGTAAAACAAGATTGGATAATTTTTCTCATTTTAGCAACGTGAAAATTGTTAACAAATCTATTCCAACCATAACTTAATCAACTTGTATTGTATATTATGTAATCTTGAGATACCATAGACACGTATACAATGTTTCGACCTATCATGTCGACACATCTATATATATTTCAGAACAACCATAGACACTCTATATGTGAATGTTGGAGTTAGCTATACAGGGTTGAGGTTGATTCCAAAATATATATAGTTTGAGTTGTGATCAATACTGAGATATGTATACACTGGGTCGTGGATTGATTCAAGATAATATTTATCGATTTATTTTTGTACATCTAACTGTGGACAACTAGTTGTAGGTTACTAACGAGGACAGCTGACTTAATAAACTTAAAACATCAAAATATATTAAAAATGTTGTAAATATATTTTGAACATACTTTAATATATATGTATATATTGTTATAGGTTCGTGAATCAACATTGGCTAAGTCTTACTTCTCGACGAAGTAAAAAAATCTGTGAAAGTGAGTTATAGTCCCACTTTTAAAATCTAATATTTTTGGGATGAGAATACATGCAGGTTTTATAAATGATTTACAAAATAGACACAAGTACGTGAAACTACATTCTATGGTTGAATTATCGAAATCGAATATGCCCCTTTTTATTAAGTCTGGTAATCTAAGAATTAGGGAACAGACACCCTAATTGACGCGAATCCTAAAGATAGATCTATTGGGCCTAACAAAACCCATCCAAAGTACCGGATGCTTTAGTACTTCGAAATTTATATCATATCCGAAGGGTGTCCCGGAATGATGGGGATATTCTTATATATGCATCTTGTTAATGTCGGTTACCAGGTGTTCACCATATGAATGATTTTTATCTCTATGTATGGGATGTGTATTGAAATATGAAATCTTGTGGTCTATTGTTACGAATTGATATATATAGGTTAAACCTATAACTCACCAACATTTTTGTTGACGTTTAAAGCATGTTTATTCTCAGGTGAATATTAAGAGCTTCCGCTGTTGCATACTAAAATAAGGACAAGATTTGGAGTCCATGTTTGTATGATATTGTATAAAAACTGCATTCAAGAAACTGATTTCGATGTAACATATTTGTATTGTAAACCATTATGTAATGGTCGTGTGTAAACAGGATGTTTTAGATTATCATTATTTGATAATCTACGTAAAGCTTTTTAAACCTTCATTTATAAAATAAAGGTTATGGTTTGTTTTAAAAAAAAATGCAGTCTTTGAAAAACGTCTCATATAGAGGTCAAAACCTCGCAACGAAATCAATTAATATGGAACGTTTTTAATCAATAAGAGCGGGACATTTCAGTTGGTATCCGAGCGTTGGTCTTAGAGAACTAGAATTTTGCATTAGTATGTCTTATCGAGTTTGTTAGGATGCATTAGTGAGTCTGGACTTCGACCGTGTTTACTTGAAAAATGATTGCTTAACAAATTTTGTTGGAAACTATATATTTTTAACATGTGAATATTATATGATATATTAATCTCTTAACGCGTTTGATATTATGTGATAGATGTCTACCTCTAGAACAAGTCCCATTGACTCACCTAATAATAATGAAGAGTCAAATGTAAATTGGAATGATTCGTGAACTGATTCACAAGTTCCCGAAGAGGAACCGGAAGAAGAGTCGGAACCGGAAGAAGAATCGGAACCGGATGAAGAAATAGAACCGGTGGGGGAAATAATAAAATGGTTAAGTAAAAGAAAATCCTCAACCAACCGACCAAGGTTAATTATGGTCAATGGTGTTTCCGCCAAGGAAGCAAAATATTGGGAGGATTACCAATTCTCCGATGAATCGGATTCCGACGAGAATTCCGATGATGTTATAGAAATTACCCCAACTGAATTTAAAAAGGCAAAAGAAAATAATAAGGGAAAGGGCATAAAAATATAGAAATCTAATTCCAACCCCGATGAACTTTATATGTATCGTCAACCCCCGAAGTCCTTAAGTTGTAACAATGACCCGGGAACCTCTAAACCACCAGGTTTTTCTAAACCAATGTGGATAACGACGGCTCGTATTAGGGGAACATCATATATCCCTAGAAACTTGGCAAAATGAACCAAAACCGAAGAAGAAGAAACAAGCGAGTCGGAATAAGATAGTTGTATTCGTGTGGTGTAATATAAGTAATATAGTGTGCTTATGCTTTATGATATATGTAAAAATTGCTTGTATTAATAAGTATTTTTTTATGAATCTAACTCTTGTCTATTTTACAGTATAAAAACACAAAATGGATAGACAACCCAATATTTTAAGAGACCTACCCGGAGACATGATTGATGAAATATTGTCTAGAGTCGGTCAGAATTCTTCGGCACAACTATTTAAGGCGAGATCAGTTTGTAAGACATTCGAAGAACGTTCCAAGAATGCCTTGGTTTATAAAAGGCTTTCGTTCGAAAGATGGGGGATATCACATTGGGAAATCCATAAGTTACGATGTGTTTACTTTGACGCATATATTGCGGGGAACCCAAATGCTATTTTACGCAATGGGTTAAGAAATTATTTTGACTCAATATATCCGAATATTGGACTTCGTGATTTAGAAAAAGCGGCTAACATGCAACATAAAGAAGCATGTTATGCTTACGGATTAGTAATGTTCGCTTCTCACCAAAGTGAGAACAAGAACATCGGCCTACAACTATTAAACAAAACGTTCTCACAAGTGACGGAGTCGGTAATTGGGGTAAGAAATGAGGTTTTTAGATTGTTACGGGACTGTTGGACATTACGTAACCCTCGTCCCTTTGACGACGTTACAACACGCTGTCTTATCAACGGCCATAACGGTTATGTTCCACAAGACCAAGGATGGAAAGTAATCCTAGTAAAACCAGAATGCATGACTTGTTTCTGGACGTATGAATTACGTGACTTTATTACCTTTGCTGAACGACTTGTGTACTAGCTAGAATTATCTTCACAACCATCTTGTATCAAATTTATTGTGTGCTATATTTCATGCTATATGTAAAATAAGTGGTATTGTAAGTTTGTAAAATATTGTGTAAAAGTTTGAACGTGAAATATTATTATAATCAGTTTTTCATATAGAATTGTAGTAGTTGAATTGTATATTAGCTACTAAGTATGAACTTAACGGGTAGGTACTACCCGAATTTAAACTTATGAAAAGCTAATATGAAGAAAAAGCTTTTATAAATGAGTTCATATTATGCTACGAAATACTATTAACTACTCTTAATATTCTGTATGATTAACTTGTTCCATTTGATTATTTTGAAGGAAATGGCACCGACTACTCGACACACCGTGAATATGAATGAAGAGGAATTCCGTACTTTTCTAGCTTCAAACATAGCCGCAGTACAGGCTGCGCTACATACCAACAATAACCTTGGATCTAGCAGTACAGGAAATCGTGTAGGATGCACCTACAAAGAATTCACTGCCTGCAAACCTTTGGAATTTGATGGAACCGAAGGACCGATCGGATTGAAACGGTGGACCGAGAAGGTCGAATCGGTGTTTGCCATAAGTAAGTGTACTGAAGAGGACAAAGTGAAGTACGCTACGTATACCTTCACAGGTTCTGCGTTAACATGGTAGAATACCTATCTAGAGTAAGTAGGACAAGACGATGCGTACGCACTACCGTGGTCAGCATTCAAGCACTTGATGAACGAGAAGTACCGTCCCAGAACCGAGGTCAATAAGCTCAAGACAGAACTTAGAGGGTTACGAACCCAAGGATTTGATATTACCACGTACGAAAGACGATTCACAGAATTGTGCCTATTGTGTCCGGGAGCATTCGAAGATTAGGAAGAGAAGATCGACGCATTTGTGAAAGGATTACCGGAAAGAATCCAAGAAGATATAAGTTCACACGAGCCCGCCTCCATACAACAGGCATGTAGAATGGCTCACAAACTAGTGAACCAGATTGAAGAAAGAATTAAAGAACAGACTGCTGAAGAGGCCAATGTGAAGCAAGTCAAAAGAAAGTGGGAGGAAAACGGTGATAAGAATCACCAATACAACAACAACAGCAATTACAACAATAATCGCAACAATTATCCCAACAATCGCAACATCAATCGCAACTACAACAAACGACCCAACAACAATAACAACAACAACAACAACAGCAGCAACTACAACAATCATCCTAACAACAATAATAACCGCAACAACAACAACAATCAGAAGCAGCTATGCCAAGGTGTGAAAAGTATCACTCGGGGTTCTGCACCAAATTTTGCAACAAGTGTAAAAGAAATGGTCATAGCGCGGTGAAGTGTGAGGTCTACGGACCAGGGGTTAATAGAACAAAAGGAACAAATGGTGTCGGAACGAGTAATGGCGGAGCAAGTAGTGTCGGAGCAAGTTATGCCAATGTAGTTTGTTATAAATGTGGAAAACCGGGCCACATTATTAGAAATTGCCCGAACCAGGAGAACACGAATGGACAAGGCCGCGGAAGAGTTTTCAATATTAATGCGGCAGAGGCACAGGAAGACCCAGAGCTTGTTACGGGTACGTTTCTTATTGACAATAAATCTGCTTACGTTTTATTTGATTCGGGTGCGGATAGAAGCTATATGAGTAGACATTTTTGTGCTAAATTAAGTTGTCCATTGACGCCTTTGGATAGTAAATTTTTACTCGAATTAGCAAATGGTAAATTAATTTCAGCAGATAATATATGTCGGAATCGAGAAATTAAACTGGTTAGCGAAACATTTAAGATTGATTTGATACCAGTAGAGTTAGGGAGTTTTGATGTGATAATCGGTATGGACTGGTTGAAAGAAGTGAAAGTAGAGATCGTTTGTTACAAAAATGCAATTCGCATTATACGAGAAAAAGGAAAACCCTTAATGGTGTACGGAGAAAAGGGCAACACGAAGCTACATCTTATTAGTAATTTGAAGGCACAAAAACTAATAAGAAAAGGTTGCTATGCTGTTCTAGCACACGTCGAGAAAGTACAAACTGAAGAAAAGAGCATCAATGATGTTCCCATTTCAAAAGAATTTCCCGATGTATTTCCGAAAGAATTACCGGGATTACCCTCACATCGATCCGTTGAATTTCAAATAGATCTTGTACCAGGAGCTGCACCAATAGCTCGTGCTCCTTACAGACTCGCACCCAGCGAGATGAAAGAACTGCAAAGCCAATTACAAGAACTTTTAGAGCGTGGTTTCATTCGACCAAGCACATCACCGTGGGGAGCTCCTGTTTTGTTTGTCAAGAAGAAAGATGGTACATTCAGGTTGTGTATCGACTACCGAGAGTTGAACAAACTTACCATCAAGAACCGCTACCCACTACCGAGAATCGACGACTTATTTGATCAACTACAAGGCTCGTCTATTTATTCAAAGATTGACTTACGTTCCGGGTATCATCAAATGCGGGTGAAAGAAGATGATATTCCAAAGACTGCTTTCAGAACATGTTACAGTCATTACGAGTTTATGGTCATGCCGTTTGGTTTAACTAATGCACCAGCTGTGTTCATGGACCTTATGAACCGAGTGTGTGGACCATACCTTGACAAGTTTGTCATTGTTTTCATTGATGACATACTTATTTACTCAAAGAATGACCAAGAACACGGTGAACATTTGAGAAAGGTGTTAGAAGTATTGAGGAAGGAAGAATTGTACGCTAAGTTTTCAAAGTGTGCATTTTGGTTGGAAGAAGTTCAATTCCTCGGTCACATAGTGAACAAAGAAGGTATTAAGGTAGATCCAGCAAAGATAGAAACTGTTGAAAAGTGGGAAACCCCGAAAACTCCGAAACACATACGCCAGTTTTTAGGACTAGCTGGTTACTACAGAAGGTTCATCCAAGACTTTTCCAGAATAGCAAAACCCTTGACTGCATTAACGCATAAAGGGAAGAAATTTGAATGGAATGATGAACAAGAGAAAGCATTTCAGTTATTGAAGAAAAAGCTAACTACGGCACCTATATTGTCATTGCCTGAAGGGAATGATGATTTTGTGATTTATTGTGACGCATCAAAGCAAGGTCTAGGTTGTGTATTAATGCAACGAATGAAGGTGATTGCTTATGCGTCTAGACAATTGAAGATTCACGAACAAAATTATACGACGCATGATTTGGAATTAGGCGCGGTTGTTTTTGCATTAAAGACTTGGAGGCACTACTTATATGGGGTCAAAAGTATTATATATACCGACCACAAAAGTCTTCAACACATATTTAATCAGAAACAACTGAATATGAGGCAGCGTAGGTGGATTGAATTATTGAATGATTACGACTTTGAGATTCGTTACCACCCGGGGAAGGCAAATGTGGTAGCCGATGCCTTGAGCAGGAAGGACAGAGAACCCATTCGAGTAAAATCTATGAATATAATGATTCATAATAACCTTACTACTCAAATAAAGGAGGCGCAACAAGGAGTTTTAAAAAAAAGGAAATTTAAAGGATGAAATACCCAAAGGATCGGAGAAGCATCTTTATATTCGGGAAGACGGAACCCGGTATAGGGCTGAAAGGATTTGGGTACCAAAATTTGGAGATATGAGAGAAATGGTACTTAGAGAAGCTCATAAAACCAGTTACTCAATACATCCTGGAACGGGGAAGATGTACAAGGATCTCAAGAAACATTTTTGGTGGCCGGGTATGAAAGCCGATGTTGCTAAATATGTAGGAGAATGTTTGACGTGTTCTAAGGTCAAAGCTGAGCATCAGAAACCATCAGGTCTACTTACCATGGATTTCATTACCATGGATTTCATCACTAAATTGCCAAGGACTGCAAGTGGTTTTGATATTATTTGGGTAATAGTTGATCGTCTCACCAAATCAGCACACTTCCTACCAATAAGAGAAGATAACAAGATGGAGAAGTTAGCACGACTGTATTTGAAGGAAGTCGTCTCCAGACATGGAATACCAATCTCTATTATCTCTGATAGGGATGGCAGATTTATTTCAAGATTCTGGCAGACATTACAGCAAGCATTAGGAACTCGTTTAGACATGAGTACTGCCTATCATCCACAAACTGATGGGCAGAGCGAAAGGACGATACAAACGCTTGAATACATGCTACGAGCACGTGTTATTGATTTCGGAAACAGTTGGGATCGACATCTACCGTTAGCAGAATTTTCCTACAACAGCTACCATTCAAGCATTGAGATGGTGCCGTTTGAAGCACTTTATGGTAGAAAGTGCAGGTCTCTGATTTATTGGAGTGAAGTGGGGGATAGACAGATTACGGGTCCGAAGATTATACAAGAAACTACCGAGAAGATCATCCAAATTCAACAACGGTTGAAAACCGCCCAAAGTCGACAAAAGAGCTACGCTGACATTAAAAGAAAAGATATAGAATTTGAAATTGGAGAGATGGTCATGCTTAAAGTTGCACCTTGGAAAGGCGTTGTTCGATTTGGTAAACGAGGGAAATTAAATCCAAGGTATATTGGACCATTCAAGATTATTGATCGTGTCGGACCAGTAGCTTACCGACTTGAGTTACCTCAACAACTCGCGGCTGTACATAACACTTTCCACGTCTCGAATTTGAAGAAATATTTTGCTAAAGAAGATCTCACTATTCCGATAGATGAAATCCAAATCAACGAAAAACTCCAATTCATCGAAGAACCCGTCGAAATAATGGATCGCGAGGTTAAAAGACTTAAGCAAAACAAGATACCAATTGTTAAGGTTCGATGGAATGCTCGTAGAGGACCCGAGTTCACCTGGGAGCGTGAAGATCAGATGAAGAAGAAATAACCACATCTATTTCCAGAAGATTCGTCAACACCTTCAACAGCTTAAAATTTCGGGACGAAATTTATTTAACGGGTAGGTACTGTAGTGACCCGAACTTTTCCATGTTTATATATATTAATTGAGATTGATATTTACATGATTAAATGTTTCCAACATGTTAAGCACTCAAACTTGTTAAGACTTGATTAATTGAAATATGTTTCATATAGACAATTGACCACCCAAGTTGACCGGCGATTCACGAACGTTAAAATTTGTAAAAACGACATGACGATATATATATGGATATACATATGGTTAACATGAGATTATGATAAGTAAGTATCTCCATAAGTATATTAACAATGAGTTATATACATATAAACAAGACTACTAACTTAAGGATTTCGAAACGAGACATATATGTAACGATTATCGTTGTAACGACATTTAAATGTATATATATCATATTAAGATATATTAATATATCATAATATCATGATAATATAATAATTTAACATCTCATTAGATATAATAAACAATGGGTTAACAACATTAATTGAGATCGTTAACTTAAAGGTTTCAAAACAACACTTACATGTAACGACTAACGATGACTTAACGACTCAGTTAAAATGTATATACATGTAGTGCATTTAGATGTATTAAAATACTTTTGGAAGACTTCAAGACATATATCAAAACACTCATACTTAACGAAAATGGTTACAGTTACTTTCCCATTCTTTTCTTTCATCAAGAATTCTAGTCGTATTCTTACCCGTATTATACACAGCTTCAAAACCTACTTACTATGGGTATATACCAATAGGAACTAGCATGGGATTCCACTCTTGATTATGTCATGTATGACTAATCAATTTTAACTTCTACCATGAGCTAGTCAACTAACTAGAACTCCTTTTAACCCCACTCACCACTCATCATTCACTCCATTTCACTTCCAATTCTCTTTCTAATTCTCTCTCAACACACACACACACTATTATGAACGTATTTTTCCAGTAGTTAATCATCATCTTCATCAAAAATCACTTCAAGAATCAAGCTAAAATCATCATAGGAAGAACACTTCAAAAATTCCTTCAAGTTTACTAATTTACTTCCAAGCTTTCTAATCCATTCCAAGTAATCATCTAAGATCAAGAAACCTTTGTTATATACAGTAGGTTATCTTTCTTATTCAAGGTAATATTCATATTCAAACTTTGATTCAATTTCTATAACTATAAACTATCTTAATTCGAGTAAAAATCTTACTTGAACTTGTTTTTGTGTCATGATCCTACTTCAAGAACTTTCAAGCCATCCAAGATCCTTTGAAGCTAGATCATTTCTTGTCACTTCAGTAGGTTTACCTACTAAACTTGAGGTAGTAATGATGTTCATAACATCATTCGATTCATATATATAAAACTATCTTATTCGAAGGTTTAAACTCGTAATCACTAGAACATAGTTTAGTTAATTCTAAACTTGTTCGCAAACAAAAGTTAATCCTTCTAACTTTACTTTTAAAATTAACTAAACACATGTTCTATATCTATATGATATGCTAACTTAATGATTTAAAACCTGGAAACACGAAAAACACCGTAAAACCGGATTTACGCCGTCGTAGTAACACCGCGGGCTGTTTTGGGTTAGTTAATTAAAAACTATGATAAACTTTGATTTAAAAGTTGTTATTCTGAGAAAATGATTTTTATTATGAACATGAAACTATATCCAAAAATTATGGTTAAACTCAAAGTGGAAGTATGTTTTCTAAAATGGTCATCTAGACGTCGTTCTTTCGACTGAAATGACTACCTTTACAAAAACGACTTGTAACATATTTTTCTGACTATAAACCTATACTTTTTCTATTTAGATTCATAAAATAGAGTTCAATATGAAACCATAGCAATTCGATTCACTCAAAACGGATTTAAAATGAAGAAGTTATGGGTAAAACAAGATTGGATAATTTTTCTCATTTTAGCTACGTGAAAATTGGTAACAAATCTATTCCAACCATAACTTAATCAACTTGTATTGTATATTATGTAATCTTGAGATACCATAGACACGTATACAATGTTTCGACCTATCATGTCGACACATCTATATATATTTCGAAACAACCATAGACACTCTATATGTGAATGTTGGAGTTAGCTATACAGGGTTGAGGTTGATTCCAAAATATATATAGTTTGAGTTGTGATCAATACTGAGATACGTATACATTGGGTCATGGATTGATTCAAGATAATATTTATCGATTTATTTCTGTACATCTAACTGTGGACAACTAGTTGTAGGTTACTAACGAGGACAGCTGACTTAATAAACTTAAAACATCAAAATATATTAAAAATATTGTAAATATATTTTGAACATACTTTAATATATATGTATATATTGTTATAGGTTCGTGAATCAACAGTGGCCAAGTCTTACTTCTCGACGAAGTAAAAAAATCTGTGAAAGTGAGTTATAGTCCCACTTTTAAAATCTAATATTTTTGGGATGAGAATACATGCAGGTTTTATAAATGATTTACAAAATAGACACAAGTACGTGAAACTACATTCTATGGTTGAATTATCGAAATCGAATATGCCCCTTTTTATTAAGTCTGGTAATCTAAGAATTAGGGAACAGACACCCTAATTGACGCGAATCCTAAAGATAGATCTATTGGGCCTAACAAACCCCATCCAAAGTACCGGATGCTTTAGTACTTCGAAATTTATATCATATCCGAAGGGTGTCCCGGAATGATGGGGATATTCTTATATATGCATCTTGTTAATGTCGGTTACCAGGTGTTCACCATATGAATGATTTTTATCTCTATGTATGGGATGTGTATTGAAATATGAAATCTTGTGGTCTATTGTTACGATTTGATATATATAGGTTAAACCTATAACTCACCAACATTTTTGTTGACGTTTAAAGCATGTTTATTCTCAGGTGAATATTAAGAGCTTCCGCTGTTGCATACTAAAATAAGGACAAGATTTGGAGTCCATGTTTGTATGATATTGTATAAAAACAGCATTCAAGAAACTGATTTCGATGTAACATATTTGTATTGTAAACCATTATGTAATGGTCGTGTGTAAACAGGATGTTTTAGATTATCATTATTTGATAATCTACGTAAAGCTTTTTAAACCTTCATTTATAAAATAAAGGTTATGGTTTGTTTTAAAAATGAATGCAGTCTTTGAAAAACGTCTCATATAGAGGTCAAAATCTCGCAACGAAATCAATTAATATGGAACGTTTTTAATCAATAAGAACGGAACATTTCACTAACTTCTCCATCTTGTCATCTTCTCTTATTGGCAGGAAGTGTGCTGATTTGGTGAGACGATCAACTATTACCCAAATAGTATCAAAACCACTTGCAGTCCTTGGCAATTTAGTGATGAAATCCATGGTAATGTTTTCCCATTTCCATTCCGGGATTTCGGGTTGTTGAAGTAGACCTGATGGTTTCTGATGCTCAGCTTTGACCTTAGAACACGTCAAACATTCTCCTACATATTTAGCAACATCGGATTTCATACCCGGCCACCAAAAATGTTTCTTGAGATCCTTGTACATCTTCCCCGTTCCAGGATGTATTGAGTATCTGGTTTTATGAGCTTCTCTAAGTACCATTTCTCTCATATCTCCAAATTTTGGTACCCAAATCCTTTCAGCCCTATACCGGGTTCCGTCTTCCCGAATATTAAGATGCTTCTCCGATCCCTTGGGTATTTCATCCTTTAAATTTCCCTCTTTTAAAACTCCTTGTTGCGCCTCCTTTATTTGAGTAGTAAGGTTATTATGATTCATTATATTCATAGATTTTACTCGAATGGGTTCTCTGTCCTTCCTGCTCAAGGCATCGGCTACCACATTTGCCTTTCCCGGGTGGTAACGAATCTCAAAGTAGTAATCATTCAACAATTCAATCCACCTACGCTGCCTCAAATTCAGTTGTTTCTAATTAAATATGTGTTGAAGACTTTTGTGGTAGGTATATATAATACTTTTGACCCCATATAAGTAGTGCCTCCAAGTCTTTAATGCAAAAACAACCGCGCCTAATTCCAAATCATGCGTCGTATAATTTTGTTCGTGAATCTTCAATTGTCTAGACGCATAAGCAATCACCTTCGTTCGTTGCATTAATACACAACCGAGACCTTGCTTTGATGCGTCACAATAAATCACAAAATCATCATTCCCTTCAGGCAATGACAATATAGGTGCTGTAGTTAGCTTTTTCTTCAATAACTGAAACGCTTTCTCTTGTTCATCATTCCATTCAAATTTCTTCCCTTTATGCGTTAATGCAGTCAAGGGTTTTGCTATTCTGGAAAAGTCTTGGATGAACCTTCTGTAGTAACCAGCTAGTCCTAAAAACTGGCGTATGTGTTTCGGAGTTTTCGGGGTTTCCCACTTTTCAACAGTTTCTATCTTTGCCGGATCCACCTTAATACCTTCTTTGTTCACTATGTGACCGAGGAATTGAACTTCTTCCAACCAAAATGCACACTTTGAAAACTTAGCGTACAATTCTTCCTTCCTCAATACTTCTAACACCTTTCTCAAATGTTCACCGTGTTCTTGGTCATTCTTTGAGTAAATAAGTATGTCATCAATGAAAACAATGACAAACTTGTCAAGGTATGGTCCACACACTCGGTTCATAAGGTCCATGAACACAGCTGGTGCATTAGTTAAACCAAACGGCATGACCATAAACTCGTAATGACCGTAACGTGTTCTGAAAGCAGTCTTTGGAATATCATCTTCTTTCACCCGCATTTGATGATACCCGGAACGTAAGTCAATCTTTGAATAAACAGACGAGCCTTGTAGTTGATCAAATAAGTCGTCGATTCTCGGTAGTGGGTAGCGGTTCTTGATGGTAAGTTTGTTTAACTCTCGGTAGTCGATACACAACCTGAATGTACCATCTTTCTTCTTGACAAACAAAACAGGAGCTCCCCACGGTGATGTGCTTGGTCGAATGAAACTACGCTCTAAAAGTTCTTGTAATTGGCTTTGCAGTTCTTTC
The DNA here is from genome assembly GCF_046630445.1 of Rutidosis leptorrhynchoides. NCBI lineage: Eukaryota > Viridiplantae > Streptophyta > Magnoliopsida > Asterales > Asteraceae > Rutidosis > Rutidosis leptorrhynchoides. The sequence continues at coordinate 348,919,035 of NC_092343.1, forward strand.
ATCTCGCTGGGTGCGAGTCTGTAAGGAGCACGAGCTATTGGTGCAGCTCCTGGTACAAGATCTATTTGAAATTCAACGGATCGATGTGGGGGTAATCCCGGTAATTCTTTCGGAAATACATCGGGAAATTCTTTTGCGACGGGAACATCATTGATGCTCTTTTCTTCAGTTTGTACTTTCTCGACGTGTGCTAGAACAGCATAGCAACCTTTTCTTATTAGTTTTTGTGCCTTCAAATTACTAATAAGATGTAGCTTCGTGTTGCCCTTTTCTCCGTACACCATTAAGGGTTTTCCTTTTTCTCGTATAATGCGAATTGCATTTTTGTAACAAACGATCTCTGCTTTCACTTCTTTCAACTAGTCCATACCGATTATCACATCAAAACTCCCTAACTCTACTGGTATCAAGTCAATCTTAAATGTTTCGCTAACCAGTTTAATTTCTCGATTCCGACATATATTATCTGCTGAAATTAATTTACCATTTGCTAATTCGAGTAAAAATTTACTATCCAAAGGCGTCAATGGACAACTTAATTTAGCACAAAAATCTCTACTCATATAGCTTCTATCCGCACCCATATCAAATAAAACGTAAGCAGATTTATTGTCAATAAGAAACGTACCCGTAACAAGCTCCGGGTCTTCCTGTGCCTCTGCCGCATTAATATTGAAAACTCTTCCGCGGACTTGTCCATTCGTGTTCTCCTGGTTCGGGCAATTTCTAATAATGTGGCCCGGTTTTCCACATTTATAACAAACTACATTGGCATAACTTGCTCCGACACTACTTGCTCCACCATTACTCGTTCCGACACCATTTGTTCCTTTCGTTCTATTAACCCCTGGTCCGTAGACCTCACACTTCGCCGCGCTATGACCATTTCTTTTACACTTATTGCAAAATTTGGTGCAGAACCCCGAGTGATACTTTTCACACCTTTGGCATAGCTGCTTCTGATTGTTGTTGTTGTTGTTGCGGTTATTATTGTTGTTGGGATGATTGTTGTAGTTGCTGTTGTTGTTGTTGTTGTTGTTGTTGTTGGGCCGTTTGTTGTAGTTGCGATTGATGTTGCGATTGTTGGGATAATTGTTGCGATTATTGTTGTAATTGCTGTTGTTGTTATATTGGTGATTCTTATCACCATTTTCCTCCCACTTTCTTTTGACTTGCTTCACATTGGCCTCTTCAGCAGTCTGTTCTTTAATTCTTTCTTCAATCTGGTTCACTAGTTTGTGAGCCATTCTACATGCCTGTTGTATAGAGGCGGGCTCGTGTGAACTTATATCTTCTCGGATTCTTTCCGGTAATCCTTTCACAAACGCGTCGATCTTCTCTTCCTCATCTTCGAACGCTCCCGGACACAATAGGCACAATTCTGTGAATCGTCTTTCATACGTGGTAATATCAAATCCTTGGGTTCGTAACCCTCTAAGTTCTGTCTTGAGCTTATTGACCTCGGTTCTGGGACGGTACTTCTCGTTCATCAAGTGCTTGAATGCTGACCACGGTAGTGCATACGCATCGTCTTGTCCCACTTGCTCTAGATAGGTATTCCACCATGTTAACGCAGAACCTGTGAAGGTATGCGTAGCGTACTTCACTTTGTCCTCTTCAGTACACTTACTTATGGCAAACACCGATTCGACCTTCTCGGTCCACCGTTTCAATCCGATCGGTCCTTCGGTTCCATCAAATTCCAAAGGTTTGCAGGCTGTGAATTCTTTGTAGGTGCATCCTACACGATTTCCTGTACTGCTAGATCCAAGGTTATTGTTGGTATGTAGCGCAGCCTGTACTGCGGCTATGTTTGAAGCTAGAAAAGTACGGAATTACTCTTCATTCATATTCACGGTGTGTCGAGTAGTCGGTGCCATTTCCTTCAAAATAGTCAAATGGAACAAGTTAATCATACAGAATATTAAGAGTAGTTAATAGTATTTCATAGCATAATATGAACTCATTTATAAAAGCTTTTTCTTCATATTAGCGTTTTATAAGTTTAAATTCGGGTAGTACCTACCCGTTAAGTTCATACTTAGTAGCTAATATACAATTCAACTACTACAATTCTATATGAAAAACTGATTATAATAATATTTCGCGTTCAAACTTTTATACAATATTTTACAAACTTACAATATCGCTTATTTTACATAAAGCATGAAATATAGCACACAATAACTTTGATACAAGATAGTTGTGAAGATAATTCTAGCTAGTACACAAGTCGTTCAGCAAAGGCAATAAAGACACGTAATTCATACGTCCAGAAACAAGTCATGCATTCTGGTTTTACTAGGACTACTTCCCATCCTTGGTCTTGTGGAACATAACCGTTATGGCCATTGATAAGACAGCGTGTTGTAACATCGTCAAAGGGACGAGGGTTACGTAATGTCCAACAGTCCCGTAACAATCTAAAAACCTCATTTCTTACCCCAATTACCGACTCCGTCACTTGTGGGAACGTTTTGTTTAATAGTTGTAGGCCGATGTTCTTGTTCTCACTTTGGTGAGAAGCGAACATTACTAATCCGTAAGCATAACATGCTTCTTTATGTTGCATGTTAGCCGCTTTTTCTAAATCACGAAGTCCAATATTCGGATATATTGAGTCAAAATAATTTCTTAACCCATTGCGTAAAATAGCATTTGGGTTCCCCGCAATATATGCGTCAAAGTAAACACATCGTAACTTATGGATTTCCCAATGTGATATCCCCCATCTTTCGAACGAAAGCCTTTTATAAACCAAGGCATTCTTGGAACGTTCTTCGAATGTCTTACAAACTGATCTCGCCTTAAATAGTTGTGCCGAAGAATTCTGACCGACTCTAGACAAGATTTCATCAATCATGTCTCCGGGTAGGTCTCTTAAAATATTGGGTTGTCTATCCATTTTGTGTTTTTATACTGTAAAATAGACAAGAGTTAGATTCATAAAAAAAAATACTTATTAATACAAGCAATTTTTACATATATCATAAAGCATAAGCACACTATATTACATATATTACACCACACGAATACAGCTATCTTATTCCGACTCGCTTGTTTCTTCTTCGGTTTTGGTTCGTTTTGCCAAGTTTCTAGGGATATATGATGTTCCCCTAATACGAGCCGTCGTTATCCACATTGGTTTAGAAAAACCTGGTGGTTTAGAGGTTCCCGGGTCATTGTTACAACTTAAGGACTTTTTGGGGTTGATGATACATATAAAGTTCATCGGGGTTGGAATTAGATTTCTCTATTTTTATGCCCTTTCCCTTATTATTTTCTTTTGCCTTTTTAAATTCAGTTGGGGTAATTTCTACAACATCATCGGAATTCTCGTCGGAATCCGATTCATCGGAGAATTGGTAATCCTCCCAATATTTTTCTTCCTTGGCGGAAACACCATTGACCATAATTAACCTTGGTCGGTTGGTTGAGGATTTTCTTTTACTTAACCGTTTTATTGTTTCCCCCACCAGTTCTATTTCTTCATCCGGTTCCGATTCTTCTTCCGGTTCCGACTCTTCTTCCGGTTCCTCTTCGGGAACTTGTGAATCAGTCCACGAATCATTCCAATTTACATTTGACTCTTCATTATTATTAGGTAAGTCAATGGGACTTTTTCTAGAGGTAGACATCTATCACATAATATCAAACGCGTTAAGAGATTAATATATCACATAATATTCACATGTTAAAAATATATAGTTTCCAACAAAATTTGTTAAGCAATCATTTTTCAAGTAAACACAGTCGAAGTCCAGACTCACTAATGCATCCTAACAAACTCGATAAGACACACTAATGCAAAATTCTGGTTCTCTAAGACCAACGCTCGGATACCAACTGAAATGTCCCGTTCTTATTGATTAAAAACGTTCCATATTAATTGATTTCGTTGCGAGGTTTTGACCTCTATATGAGACGTTTTTCAAAGACTGCATTCATTTTAAAACAAACCATAACCTTTATTTCATCAATAAAGGTTTAAAAAGCTTTACGTAGATTATCAAATAATGATAATCTAAAATATCCTGTTTACACACGACCATTACATAATGGTTTACAATACAAATATGATACAACAAAATAAGTTTCTTGAATGCAGTTTTTACACAATAACATACAAGCATGGACTCCAAATCTCGTCCTTATTTAAGTATGCGACAGCAGAAGCTCTTAATAATCACCTGAGAATAAACATGCTTAAAACGTCAACAAAAATGTTGGTGAGTTATAGGTTTGACCTATATATATCAAATCATAATAATAGATCACAAGATTTCATATTTCAATACACACCCTATACATAAAGATAAAAATCATTCATATGGTGAACACCTAGTAACCGACATTAACAAGATGCATATATAAGAATATCCCCATCATTCCGGGACACCCTTCGGATATGATATAAATTTCGAAGTACTAAAGCATCCGGTACTTTGGATGGGGTTTGTTAGGCCCAATAGATCTATCTTTAGGATTCGCGTCAATTAGGGTGTCTGTTCCCTAATTCTTAGATTACCAGACTTAATAAAAAGGGGCATATTCGATTTCGATAATTCAACCATAGAATGTAGTTTCACGTACTTGTGTCTATTTTGTAAATCATTTATAAAACCTGCATGTATTCTCATCCCAAAAATATTAGATTTTAAAAGTGGGACTATAACTCACTTTCACAGATTTTTACTTCGTCGGGAAGTGAGACTTGGCTACTGGTTGATTCACGAACCTATAATAATATATACATATATATCAAAGTATGTTCAAAATATATTTACAACACTTTTAATATATTTTGATGTTTTAAGTTTATTAAGTCAGCTGTCCTCGTTAGTAACCTACAACTAGTTGTCCACAGTTAGATGTACAGAAATAAATCGATAAATATTATCTTGAATCAATCCACGACCCAGTGTATACGTATCTCAGTATTGATCACAACTCAAACTATATATATTTTGGAATCAACCTCAACCCTGTATAGCTAACTCCAACATTCACATATAGAGTGTCTATGGTTGTTCCGAAATATATATAGATGTGTCGACATGATAGGTCGAAACATTGTATACGTGTCTATGGTATCTCAAGATTACATAATATACAATACAAGTTGATTAAGTTATGGTTGGAATAGATTTGTTACAAATTTTCACGTAGCTAAAATGAGAAAAATTATCCAATCTTGTTTTACCCATAACTTCTTCATTTTAAATCCGTTTTGAGTGAATCAAATTGCTATGGTTTCATATTGAACTCTATTTTATGAATCTAAACAGAAAAAGTATAGGTTTATAGTCGGAAAAATAAGTTACAAGTCGTTTTTGTAAAGGTAGTCATTTCAGTCGAAAGAACGACGTCTAGATGACCATTTTAGAAAACATACTTCCACTTTGAGTTTAACCATAATTTTTGGATATAGTTTCATGTTTATAATAAAAATCATTTTCTCAGAATAACAACTTTTAAATCAAAGTTTATCATAGTTTTTAATTAACTAACCCAAAACAGCCCGCGGTGTTACTACGACGGCGTAAATCCGGTTTTACGGTGTTTTTCGTGTCTCCAGGTTTTAAATCATTAAGTTAGCATATCATATAGATATAGAACATGTGTTTAGTTGATTTTAAAAATCAAGTTAGAAGGATTAACTTTTGTTTGCGAACAAGTTTAGAATTAACTAAACTATGTTCTAGTGATTACAAGTTTAAACCTTCGAATAAGATAGCTTTATATGTATGAATTGAATGATGTTATGAACATCATTACTACCTTAAGTTCCTTGGATAAACCTACTGAAAAAGTGAAAAATGGATCTAGCTTCAACGGATCCTTGGATGGCTCGAAGTTCTTGAAGCAGAATCATGACACGAAAACAAGTTCAAGTAAGATCATCACTTGAAATAAGATTGTTATAGTTATAGAAATTGAACCAAAGTTTGAATATGATTATTACCTTGTATTAGAATGATAACCTACTATAAGAAACAAAGATTTCTTGAGGTTGGATGATCACCTTACAAGATTGGAAGTGAGCTAGCAAACTTGAAAGTATTCTTGATTTTATGTAACTAGAACTTGTAGAATATATGAAGAACACTTAGAACTTGAAGATAGAACTTGAGAGAGATCAATTAGATGAAGAAAATTGAAGAATGAAAGTGTTTGTAGGTGTTTTTGGTCGTTGGTGTATGGATTAGATATAAAGGATATGTAATTTTGTTTTCATGTAAATAAGTCATGAATGATTACTCATATTTTTTTGTAATTTTATGAGATATTTCATGCTAGTTGCCAAATGATGGTTCCCACATGTGTTAGGTGACTCATATGGGCTGCTAAGAGCTGATCATTGGAGTGTATATACCAATAGTACATACATCTAAAAGCTGTGTATTGTACGAGTACGAATACGGGTGCATACGAGTAGAATTGTTGATGAAACTAAACGAGGATGTAATTGTAAGCATTTTTGTTAAGTAGAAGTATTTTGATAAGTGTATTGAAGTCTTTCAAAAGTGTATAAATACATATTAAAACACTACATGTATATACATTTTAACTGAGTCGTTAAGTCATCGTTAGTCGTTAAATGTAAGTGTTGTTTTGAAACCTTTAGGTTAACGATCTTGTTAAATGTTGTTAACCCAATGTTTATAATATCAAATGAGATTTTAAATTATTATATTATCATGATATTATCATGTATGAATATCTCTTAATATGATATATAAATACATTAAATGTCTTTACAACGATAATCGTTACATATATGTCTCGTTTAAAAATCATTAAGTTAGTAGTCTTGTTTTTACATATGTAGTTCATTGTTAATATACTTAATGATATGTTTACTTATCATAGTATCATGTTAACTATATATATATCCATATATATGTCATCATATAGTTTTTACAAGTTTTAACGTTCGTGAATCACCGGTCAACTTGGGTGGTCAATTGTCTATATGAAACATATTTCAATTAATCAAGTCTTAACAAGTTTGATTGCTTAACATGTTGGAAACATTTAATCATGTAAATATCAATCTCAATTAATATATATAAACATGGAAAAGTTCGGGTCACTACACCGGTGAAGGGTTATTCCAGAAAACTTAGCTAGGGTAAAAGCTAGAATGAATTTTCAAAAGATCAAATGTTTTCATAAAGATCCAATTTCCTTAATGGATCTAAATTTTTATGGTCATGTGAGACTGTAAACCACATCGTTACTACCATTGTTTATACCGCCGTAAAGAAATCACTGATGTACAAAGTGTGAAGAATAAAGAAGTGATTCTAGTATTTCAAGACTATATTGCTTGAGGACAAGCAACGCTCAAGTGTGGGAATATTTGATAATGCTAAAAACGAACATATATTTCATAGCATTATCCCTCAAGAAAGACAAGCTTTTAGTTGCAATTTTTCTATTTACAAATGATATTCGTTTAAATAATAAAAGGTGAAGACAAAAGATAGATTTGACGAATTGAAGACGCAAATGACCAAAAAGCTCAAAAGTACAAAATACAATCAAAGAGGTTCCAATTATTGATAAGGAACGTCTCAGAATTACAAGAGTACAAGATTCAAAACGCAAAGTACAAGATATTAAATTGTTCGCAAGGACGTTCAAAAATCCGGAACCGGGACCAGAGTCAACTCTCAACGCTCGACGCAACGGACTAAAAATTACAAGTTAAATATGAATATAATTATAATATAATATATAATTAATTATATAAATTATATATATATATTATATTTATATATTAAAACTGTCGGTAGACTAGGATCCAAACTTGTGTGAGCTGGATTTACGAACTCCGCGACTCGCGGAGTTTGTAGTGCAAAAAGGGCGCGACTCGCGGAGCTGTACTGGACAAAAATGCCTATAAAAGCTCGCGCATTCTGAACGTAAAACACATATTTTTCCTTCTTCATCATACGTAAATTATATATATATATATATATATATATATATATATATATATATATATATATATATATATATATATATATATATATATATATATATATATTCATATTTTAATTTTAATTTTAATTTTAAATCCTAATAATAAAGGTATGTTAGCGCATGTTGTAAGGGTGTAAGTCGAAATTCTGTCCGTGTAACGCTACGCTATTTTTAATCATTGTAAGTTATGTTCAACCTTTTTACATTAATGTCTCGTAGCTAAGTTATTATTATGCTTATTTAAATCAAAGTAATCATGATGTTGGGCTAATTACTAAAATTGGGTAATTGGGCTTTGTACCACAATTGGGGTTTGGACAAAAGAATGACAATTATGGAAATTAGACTATGGGCTATTAATGGGCTTTATATTTGTTTAACTAAATGATAGTTTGTTAATTTTAATATAAAGATTTACAATTGGACGTCCCTATAAATGACCATATACACTCGATCGGACACGATGGGCGGGGTATTTATATGTATGAATAATCGTTCATTTAACCGGATACGAAAATGGATTAATAGTCTATGGAATTATTAAAACAGGGATAAAATTATGTACAAGGACACTTGGCATAATTGATAACAAAGTATTAAAACCTTGGGTTACACGCAGTCGATATCCTGGTGTAATTATTAAACAAAGTAATAAAACCTTGTTACAGTTTAAGTCCCCAATTAGTTGGAATATTTGACTTCGGGTATAAGGATAATTTGACGAGGACACTCGCACTTTATATTTATAACTGATGGACTGTTATGGACAAAAACCAGACGAACATATTAAATAATCCAGGACAAAGGACAATTAACCCATGGGCATAAAACTAAAATCAACACGTCAAACATCATGATTACGGAAGTTTAAATAAGCATAATTATTTTATTTCATATTTAATTTCTTTTATTTTATATTTAATTGTACTTCTAATTATGGCACTTTTATTTATTGTTATTGTATTTAATTGCACTTTTAATTATCGTACTTTTTAATTATCGCAAGTTTATTTTATCGCACTTTTATTTATCGCAATTTCATTATCATTATTTACTTTACGCTTTAAATTAAGTCTTTTATTTATTTAATATTTTACATTAGGTTTTAACTGCGACTAAAGTTTTAAAATCGACAAACCGGTTATTAAACGGTAAAAACCCCCTTTATAATAATAATATAACTTATATATATATTTGTATTTTTATAAATTAAAACTAATATAGCGTTAAGCTTTGTTTAAAGATTCCCTGTGGAACGAACCGGACTTACTAAAAACTACACTACTGTACGATTAGGTACACTGCCTATAAGTGTTGTAGCAAGGTTTAAGTATATCCATTCTATAAATAAATAAATATCTTGTGTAAAATTGTACCGTATTTAATAGTATTTCCTAGTAAAATTTAATAGTATTTTATACCCCTTAGCTTTAACTATCAGATTCGTTCTAGTGACACTGCTTTCTGAGCTTAGGTGAAATTCCATATAGGAATAGCTGTCGGAATTCGAGGAATTCGAACTGGTTGAGGGATTTTTCTCGTACGATCAGATGAAGGATTTTCGATAAGAAATAGATTATAGGATGTAGATTAGTACCCTGCAATACATAATTTACATATGCATATATAATACTAAAATCCCATAAGTTACGGAGGAATCTACGAAAGCTGTCAGGTAAAAGTAACAATAACAGATACACTAAGATATGAATTTATCTATACACTGTCTATGCAATAGAGGCATGATGTGCGTAGAGGTGTATACGAAATAGTTATATTTTTACTACAAAATACAATTAAATACGATACAACTTTACACAAGTTATTTATTTATTTATAGAGTGGATATTCCTAAACATTGCTACAACACTTATAGGCAGTGTACCTAATCGTACAGTAGTGTAGTTTTTAGTAAGTCCGGTTCGTCCACAGGGAACTAGCCAAGTTTAACGCTATATTTTTAAAACTATATTTATATAAATATAAATATAAATATAAGTAGTATTATTATTATAAAAGGGGGATTCTACCATTTAATGACCGGTTTGTCGATTTTAAAACTTTAGTCGCAGTTAAAACCTAATGTAAAATATTAAAAATAAAAATAACTTAATTTAAAGCGTAAAGTAAATGACAATAATTAAAGTGCAATAAATTAAAGTGCGATAAATAAAATGACAATAAATAAAATTGCGATAATTAAAAAGTACGATAATTAAAATGACAATAATTTAAAGTGCGATAATTAAAAGTGCAATTAAATATGAAAAAAAGGAATTATGCTTATTTAAACTTCCGTAATCATGATGTTTGACGTGTTGATTTTAGTTATTACCATGGGTTAATTGTACTTTGTCCTGGATTATTCAATATGTCCATCTGGTTTTTGTCCATAACAGTCCATCAGTCATAAATATAAAGTGCGAGTGTCCTCGTCAAATTATCCTTATATCTGAAGTCAAATATTCCAACTAATTGGGGACTTAAACTATAATTACACCAAGTGTCCTTGTATGTAATTTACCCCTGTTTTAATAAGTCCATTAACTATTAATCCATTCCCATGTCCGGTTAAATGAACAATTATTAGTACTTATAAATATCCCGCCCATCGTGTCCGATCGAGTGTATGTGGTTATTTATAGGTACGTCCAATTGTACATCTTTATATTAAATTAACAAACTATCATTTAATTAAACAAATATAAAGCCCATTAATAGCCCATAGTCTAATTTCCACAAGTGTCGTTCTTTTGTCCAAACCCCAATTATGGTACAAAGCCCAATTATCCCGTCTTTAATATTCAGCCCAACATCATGATTACTTCAATTTAAATAAGCATAATAATAACTTAGCTACGAGACATTAATTTAAAAAGGTTGAACATAACTTACAATGATTAATAATAGCGTAGCGTTACACGGAAAGAATTTCAACTTATACCCTTACAACATTCGCTAACATACCCTTATTATTATTAAATTAAATTAAAATTAAAATTAAAATTATAATATATATATAATACGTGAGAGTGAGAAGAGAAAAATTTAGATCCTTTAGGAAATTGGATCTTTATGAAAACATTTGATCTTTTGAAAATTCAATCTAGCTTTTACCCTAGATAAGTTTTCCGGAATAACCCTTCACCGGTGTTTGAAAAATATTTTTGTGGATTTGGTGGGTTTCAGATTTGAAAATTTTAGCTCAAAACTTGCGGTTTTGTGTCACCCACTTGCTAACCTTGTATTGGGAAAGCAACACGTCCAGTTTACTTGCTCCGTATATTACCTTTCGGTAAACTGCCGTCCGGTTGTAAAGGAAAGCGTTGAACAAGCAACTGTTAAGGCAATGTCCCATGACATGCTTTTAATTATGGTCAATAACGTGTCGGATGCAATTACTATCCTTTGTAGGAGCAATAGTAAAGCTCACCTTATAGTTTTTCGTTCTGGCACAAGGTCCTATCTTTGACCATGCTATGCAACAACCATTCTTACGGTTGACACCCGATTTGGTTCAGGTGACCTAATGAATTCCAGGTGAATTCCTTGGATTTTACGTTCAATGGTAATGAACGCATTAAAAATGGGTTTTCAGAAAACAAATCGGTTTGTAGTTTTGATCAAAATATTTTCTCGTTCAAGCTCGAGTTTAGATATCATCGAATTTCATGAGTTTGTAATTCTCAATCTTTAAAGTCAATCTCAAGGATTGATTAATATCAGTCTTAAAAGCTGATTTTTAATCTTTAAGGAGATTATCCTTTCTGGGGGTCTGATTCATTAGTCTTATCAAGCTAATTTGCAAGGCACCCTCCCCATTTTACGAGACAGATCCTCTCATGGTTAGGATAAGTCTGACTAATTGGCGACCCTGTTTGATGCTGAGGTCCGTGGATTTCCTGCTGATTTTAGAGATGACTTTTCTAGATTTTTCGTCAAACTACAGCGGGTCTGGACGACAAGTTCTTGACCTAAATCAAGAAGCGCGTGTCTTTTTCAGAAGACTTTACTTTCTTTTAATGATGGAATTGATTCATCGTGTAGATCCATCTTTCTTTCAAATATCTTACAATTTACCGGGTAAAACGGTTAATTTTGTCCAAAACAAAAGTATATTCAATTATTTGTACAAAAATATGTGATATATGTTTTAAATAACTTGGTAAATTTTCCCACACTTGGATTTTATTTTACTTTCTTTGCCTTTTTATTGTCCTCTATTCCATTTTAAATGAATTCTAACATTTTGGGTTGTTTCTCAATTTATGTCTTTTCCGAGGTAATAATAATTTCAGTGTTAACACCTAGTTTTATTGTTCATAAATATGTATAAACATGATTTTGAATTCATTTATTTAAAAATTTTGAAAATTTTTACTAGAATTGGGTAGTCAGTATATAAGACTAGGGCTGTTCTTTATTATCAGAGAGCACTAGATTCTAATACAACTACTGCGTTACTAGTATTTTTAATGGTAACCAAGTGTATAAGTTAAAATTTTAAAAATCCGAAAGAATTTAACCCCTTCCCACACTTAAGATCTTGCAATGCCCTCATTTCTAAGAAATTAGTAACAATTTAAATTATTGAGGGTGATTAGCGTAGAAAAATGATTAAATTTTACCAAAGTTTCCAAACATATTGGCGTTTATTTGCTGAATGATAAATGGTGCACATCATTTGTTCATTCCGTCTTGTTGTTACATCACATTTGTTTTTCGTTTTGTCGTCAAAATTTGTAGCTTTTACTGAACTTAATGCCAGTCTTTGAAAATGTGATGTTTTACCCTGTTGTGTACAATTGACAATATACATACATACAAAATGGTAATTTGAAATGGGACTTAAAATTCCACTTTCAAATCAAATATGAAATATTAGTACAACATAATAAAAAATGTTAAAACTTACATAAAAGTATCACAATATAATATGTTTAAACATAAATAAATAAAAATAATAAAAAGATAAAAATCATAGAAATAACCAACGGAACTATATCAATCTGGATAGGGGTTCCAGTTCATGTCGTCGGGCGGGTTCCATGGTTGGTTATAGGTGTACTGATAGGCCTAGTTAGGGTCGTAGAGAGTAAATGGTGGTTGCATATTGGGCTGGTGTGGAGGATAGTAAGCAGGTCGGGTCGGTACGTAGTGATCCTGAGGTGATAGCTGGCTCATGATCTGATGCTGATGATAGTGCCATCTATCATGCTGTCGTTGCCTGGAATACTCGTACTCATTCTGGGCTTGCCACTACTCATATCGACTATGTCTATCCTGGTTTGTCATTTCTACCTCATCTATACGCTGGTAGACGTCAGTCATAGCCTCACTAATGACATCCTTAATGTCATCTGCTTCCTTCATTTCCTCATCTGAACCTCTCTCTACCTGTGGATGACGACCAACATATGGTACTGCCTGATTGCGTCTGCTCTTCAATACCTTAGCACCTTGATAGACCTTCAATCCTAAAGTATCATCATGTTCCCTACATACCATAAGTGGACCCCCTTGATCCCTATCTACACCCAAATACTCTCTAATGAGAGTAACAAAAATATCACCTCCTATTATTCCCCCTTCTAGTATTCCGGCTACCACTTTAGACAGATAAAAATCAACACAGTAGGGAATATTAACAAAGCTTCTATTGTTCCAAATACACTTAAGGTAAAATAAGTCATGTAAGGTCATCTTCTCCTTGTTTTTACCTCTTTGTGTAATCGAATTAGCTAAAAATCTATGTATAATACGTAGCTCTGCTTTGTTAATATCTAAGTATGAGTGTTTTCCTCCTAGCGAAAAAATATTATAATTTGACATACGCCTCCAGACGGCGTTCGCGTCAAAATTCCTATATACCCTTTCACCATGATAAATCAAATTCATACAATCATGTAGTAGTAATTCACTAGGAGTGTAAACTGTAAAGCCCTGGCCATGTCCAGAATGGACATCCTGTACATCCTACGGCCAAGTATAAATCTAAGAAAACTTCTATCATCTAACCTATCTACATCCGCATTTAACGTTATAGTACTCATAAGCTCAACACACCATTCCTTATATACAGGCCTACGAATGGTGAATAAACGTTCCCAATCGGGAAAAGAAGAGCTGCCATACCTTTGGATCAGATGCAGTCTAACTAAGTTAGCTATTTGGACCCTTTCCAAAGGCTCCCAATCGATTACCCTCGGCACTTCTACATTTTTCGTTACCAGTTTGAATTTGTTACTTTGATATGTCGGGTAATCTCTCCAACCTCGATCAAATCTCAAATTAGGATGCAACTGTTCTTCATGAATCGTCGGGTGAGCTACTATCGGATGCATCGGAAATACTATGTAGGCATCAACATATTCTTGTTACGGATCATAATATGGTACGTGTTGATCAGGTTGTTGTTGTTGTTCCTGTTATTGCTCCAGTTCAAATTGCATTTCGGGTTCAGGTTCGGGAGTAGGTTGCCTAGATGATGATGATGCACCATCAGTATCGGTAAATCACTGCAAAACACATTAAACACAAATTTTGTGCATCCAAATATGCATTAGTGTTAGCAAAATAACAAATTAACACAATTACAATAACATGTTCAATCAAAATTAAACTTATACACATTTTTACAATTTTAACAATTCTACATTTTTTCAAATAAGCATTTATGAAAATGTTTACAAAGTTCATAAGCATTCAACTCAAATAACATGTTAAAATAACCATTACTATCAATTAAACAAGTTTCAAATGGCATTTACATCAATTTAATCAAGTTCATGAATTTTATACCTAAAAAGTCCACTTTAATTTTCAAAAATCATGTTTAGGATCAAAGTTTGGATCATTTAGCTACCTAAACATGTTACACTACTTAATTTAGCAATAATTCATGAAAAAAAATCGGCCATAACCTGTATATATCAAAAAACCCCAAATTGCTCAAGAACACAAACCCTAGATTTCTAAAATTTTTGAAGTTTTTGGCTTCAAATCATGTTAAATAGCATCAATCTAGGTTATACATGCATAAAATACTAACAATTTAACTCTAATTACACTAGAAATTAACAAAATCAAATTAGAAAAATTATAGCTCAAGAACACTAAAAATTAAATTTAAAGAGTTTTAGGGGTGTAATTGTTACCTTTCTTGATAAACTTCTTAACAAATTCATGATTAGAGCAGATTATAGCAAGAAATTTGGTTGATTTTGGTTAAAAATTGTGAATTTTTGAGTGTATTTGGGAGTAGGTTCGTATGTATGTGTGTGTGGTTATGAAGAAACAGAGCAGCTCGATGAGCATTTGTTCCTGACCAGTTTTCGGGCTTCATGCGATCGCATGATTTTTTCAAAGGAACCCCATGCGATCGCATGGGGTCTGATATTTTTTTTTTATTTTTTTTTATAAAAACCTTATACTTTTAAAACATAAATCAATAAATTTAAAAATTTGTTTCTTTTTAGAATGAGGGCGTTTCGGATCGTTGTCCTAGTCCGTCTCTCAACAAAGTTTTAAAATTTTGTCATTTTTAAGCGCGGTTTTAAAAGCAAAGATTTTTGGATTTTTTAAATGTTTTTGACATACTTTAATTCAATAAGATTAAAAATAATGATAATAAAAGTTCTCGTCCCTCCCTTGGGTAAAGCAATTTCGGTTCAACGACCTAATTTTCAACTCAGGACGAATTTTAAAAATCATATTTTTAACTTAGTGAAATAAAGTAAATTTTTGTTTTTAAATTCACACCAAACTTTAATTTAAAATGCATATAATTAAAAATTCATATTATTAATATTTTAAAAATTCACACCAAACTTATATTATATTTTTGTTTTTATACATACAAACTTATATTAAAAATATTAATTTTTCAAATAGGTACAAACTTAAATATATTGATTTTAAAAAATTTACAATAATAATTTAATATTTATATATTAATTTTAAAAACATGGTAAAAATAAAATTAAAAATCTTTTTGGTCTTTTATCCCACTTTAATCAATCAAATATTATCAAAAATATACGCCCCTCTTTTCGGTAAAGTAATTTCGGTTCAACGACCTAGTTTTACTCCTGACGAATTTCTGAAATATTTTGGGTTGATTGATTAAAGATATTTATACCTTAAGAATAAACGGTAAATTTTGCAATGATGTAATAAATTTTTGTATGATATTAATAATTTCGGTTACGCATATATAATTTTATTGAATACCAATTTAATACTTTATAGCGAATGATTCAGCGTTTATTATCAAAAGGTTAAAAGCAATAAAAGTAAAAATAAAAACTGTACATACTTACCTGTGAGATAGAATTCTCAGAGACCTGCTTTAGCCGACTCATAAGAGAGTCGTGTGATTTGATTTTCCATAGCTACGTAAGCATAACCTCAATTCTTCAATATCATTTCTTCTAAACATATGAACGGTCCTTCTCTGCATAGAGTAACAAATTCGGTATTTGAATTTGTTTGATTATTTAAACATTTACCTTCGTGTGACCATTTTCCGCATTTATAACATCTTTCAAGGTGTCGTGCTCTTCTTTTTGTTGCGAATTTTGATTTTCCTTTTCCAAAATGTATCTTATGATGATCTTTTCTGAGTTCTTTTCTTACTCCGTCCATTTTACCTCTTATGAATGATACCAGTTCACTCGGAAGGGTGTCATTATTACGTTTAGTAATCATAGCATGTAGCATTAGACCATGATTTAGTTCAAAGGAATTCTTCATCTCGTAAAACCTAAAAAAATAAAAATTCAGAATGGGGGGAGAAGACTAGTTCTTTAGGGTCTGCTAGGGAAAGACCATTCGGATTCGATTTTCGGAAACTACACGAAAACCGAATATCTAACTCTAACAAAAATATATATTACCCTAAAAAGATTCGAACCTTTCCACACTTAGTTAGCTGTGGTGTCGAAATTGTGATTAACTTCATCTTCAACTTCCATTGGACTATCTATGTAATGTTTAACTCTGTGACCATTAACCTTAAATTCAATCCCATTTGAATTTATTAATTCTACTGTTCCGTACGGGAAAACTCTTTTGACTATGAATGGTCCAGACCATCTTGATTTTAATTTTCCAGGAAATAGCTTGAATCGTGAATTGAAAAGAAGAACTCTGTCTCCTTCTTTAAATTCTTTTGAACTTCTGATTCTTTTATCATGCCATTTCTTCGTTCTTTCTTTATAGATTAACGAATTTTCATATGCTTCATGTCTTAATTCTTCTAATTCATTTAGTTGACTTAACCGTAGACGTCCAGCTTCATGTAAATCAAGATTACATGTCTTCAAAGCCCAAAATGCTTTATGTTCAATTTCTACTGGAAGATGACATGCTTTTCCGTAAACGAGTCTAAAAGGTGTGGTTCCAATTGGAGTTTTGTAGGCTGTTCTAAAAGCCCAGAGTGCATCCTCCAATTTCATGGGCCATTCCTTCGGATTTGATCCTACGGTTTTCTCTAGAATACGTTTGAAAGCTCGGTTGGTATTTTCAACTTGTCCACTTATTTGTGGATGATAAGCGGTTGATATTTTATGAGTTACTCCATATCTTTTGAGAACTTTCTCAAGTTGATTATTACAAAAATGAGTACCCCGATCACTTATTAAAGCTTTCGGTGTTCCAAACCTAGCAAAAAGATGTTTTAAAAAGTTGACTACAACTCGTGCATTGTTAGTTGGGAGAGCTTGTGCTTCCGCCCATTTAGATACATAATCAATGGCAACGAGAATGTAGAGATTATTATGAGAATTTGGAAATGGACTCATAAAGTCAATACCCCAAATGTCAAATACTTCACATACTTGAATGACATTTTGTGACATTTCATCACGTTGACTTATTTTTCTGGCCCTTTGACATGCATCACAGGATTTGCAAAGAAGGTGTGCGTCTTTGAAAATTGTAGGCCAATAGAATCCAGCATCGTAAACTTTTCTTGCTGTAAGTTGAGGCCTATAATGCCTTCATGTTGGTCCTGTATGACAATGGTTTAAGATTTGACTGGCTTCGTCTTCGAATACACATCGGCGTATTATTCCATCGGGACAACTTTTAAACAAATGTGGATCTTCTCAGAAATAGTGTTTTATATCACTAAAGAATTTCTTTCGTTTTTGGTACGACAACTCTTTTTTAAGGAATCCACATACTAAGT
The DNA here is from genome assembly GCF_046630445.1 of Rutidosis leptorrhynchoides. Lineage (NCBI taxonomy): Eukaryota > Viridiplantae > Streptophyta > Magnoliopsida > Asterales > Asteraceae > Rutidosis > Rutidosis leptorrhynchoides. The sequence continues at coordinate 348,937,219 of NC_092343.1, forward strand.
AGTTTGCATAGTCTGCAAACCATGAAATTTCACTATAATCTATGTTCAATAGATATTCATCAGGAAAGTTGTCTTGTATAGCCGATTCATTAAGAACTTCTAATTCAGGATTTTCAAGACGAGAAAGATGATCAGCGGCGAGATTTTCTGCTCCCTTTTTATCTCGGATTTCAATATCGAACTCTTGTAAGAGTAAGATCTAATGGATTAATCGTGGTTTGGCATCTTGTTTCGAAAATAGGTATCTAAGAGCAGAATGGTCTGTATAGACCACTGTTTTAGCTAGAACGAGATATGAACGAAATTTGTCAAAAGCAAAGACAATAGCAAGGAGTTCTTTTTCAGTAGTTGTGTAATTCGTTTGTGCTCCTTGTAACGTCTTACTAGCATAATAAATAGGTTGAAATCGTTTTTCAATCCTTTGTCCTAAAACGGCTCCCATTGCAAAATCACTTGCATCGCACATTAGTTCAAACGGTAGATTCCAATTTGAAGTTACCATGATCGGCGCATTAGTGAGTTTTTCTTTAAGAATATTAAAAGATTTGATGCATTCATCTGAAAAGATGAATGGAGCATCCTTTTCTAGGAGTTTATTCATAGGAGTGGCAATTTTAGAAAAATCTTTTATGAAACGTCAGTAAAAACCGGCATGCCCTAGAAAACTCCTAACTCCTCTAACATTGGTGGGATGTGAAAGTTTAGCAATTACATCTACTTTAGCTCTGTCCACTTCAATTCCTTCCTTTGAAATTTTATGACCAAGAACGATGACTTCTTTAACCATGAAATGGCATTTCTCTCAATTAAGAACTAGATTTGATTGTTCGCATCTAATAAGCATTCGTTCAAGATTAACTAGACATGATTCAAATGTATCACCGAAAACTGAGAAGTCATCCATGAAAACTTCCATGCATTCTTCTATCATGTTGTGAAAAATCGCCATCATGCACCTTTGAAAAGTTGCAGGGGCGTTGCAAAGTCCAAATGGCATGCGTTTATAAGCAAAAGTACCATAAGGGCACATGAATGTGGTTTTCTCTTGATCCTCGGGTGCTATTGGAATTTGAAAATATCCGGAAAAACCGTCAAGAAAATAATAGGAACTGTTTCCCGCTAATATTTCCAACATTTGATCAATGAAAGGTAAGGGAAAGTGATCTTTTCTTGTGGCGTCATTTAATTTTCTATAATCAATACAAACACGCCATCCTGTTACAGTCCTAGTAGGAATAAGCTCATTTTTCTCATTTGTGATGACAGTCATGCCACCCTTCTTAGGTACGCATTGAACTGGGCTTACCCATGGACTATCAGAAATTAGATAAATTAAACCTGCATCAAGCAGTTTAATAATTTCTTTCTTAACAACATCTTGTATATTAGGATTTAGTCTTCGTTGGCGTTGCACATACGTTTTATGACCCTCTTCTATAAGGATTTTATGTATGCAATATGAAGGACTTATGCCTTTAATGTCATGAATCTTCCATGCAATAGCTGGTTTATGAGCTTTTAGCACAGAAATGAGTTGAGATTTTTCATTTTCAGTAAGAGAAGACGATATTATTACAGGTAATTCAGATTCACCATGTAAATAAGCATATTCCAAATGGTTTAGAAGTGGCTTTAACTCTAATGTTGGTGGTTCTTCTATCGATGATTTGTATCGATGTCTGTCTTCCTCTTTTAACATTTGAAGTTCTTCTGTTGTTGGTTCATAATTATTAGCCATGAGTGCGGCTAACATTTCAACTTCTTCAATTGGTTCAGTTCCTTCTCCTAAAGAACATTCTCCTGTTCCTTGTAATTCTGGAAATTCTTCTAACAATTCTGCATGTGAATCTATAGTTTGAATATAATAACATGTATCATCTGCAGATTGCGGTTGTTACATGGCTCTATCAACTGAAAAGGTAACACTCTCGTCCTCTATACTTAGGGTTAGTTTCTTACCGAACACGTCTATTATTGCTTTAGCCGTGTTTAAGAATGGTCTTCCTAATATTAAAGGAACTCGAGAATCTTCTTCCATGTCTAGAATAACAAAATCTACTGGAAATACTAAAGTACCAACTTTAACTAGCATGTTCTCCATTATCCCTCTAGGATATTTTACTGATCGATCGGCTAGTTGTATGCTTATTCTTGTTGGTTTCAATTCTCCAAGGTCTAGTTTAACGTATAGTGAATATGGCATTAAATTTATACTAGCACCTAAGTCTGCCAATGCTTCTATTGAACTAAGACTACCCAGAAAACATGGAATTGTGAAACTTCCTGGATCAGATAATTTTTCTGGTATCTTATTCAACAGCACTGCAGAACAATTAACATTCATAGTAACAGCCGAGAGTTCTTCCATTTTCTTTCTATTTGTGATTAGATCTTTCAAAAATTTAGCATATCTAGGCATTCCTGAAATCACATCAATGAAAGGAAGATTGACATTTATTTGTTTAAACATATCCAAGAATTTAGATTGCTCGGCTTCAAGTCTTTCTTTTCTCATTTTACTTGGGTAAGGAAGTGGTGGTTGGTATGGTTTAACAGAAGGTTTAGCCTTAACTGTGTTATCTTCATTAACCTTTTCAACTACCGGTTCTGTTTCCTTATCTTGCTCAGGTTGTGGTTCTTGTGGAATAGGAATAGAGTCATCAGAAATTATAGGTATTTCAGGTGGTTAAAGTGTAATACCACTTCTTGTGGTAATGGCTTTAACTGTTTCATTCCGGGGGTTAGCATTTGTATCGCTAGGTAGACTTCCCGATTTTCTTTCACCTATTAACCTTGCTAGGTTTCTCACTTCTTGTTCCAAATTTTGAATAGAAGCTTGTTGATTTCTAAATGCTTGAGCATTTTGTTCATTGGTTTGTTTCTGAGATGTGAAAAATTGAGTTTGAGATTCAACTAGCTTCGACATCATATCTTCTAAATTTGGCTTTTTATCATCGGTCTGTGGTTGTTTATTTTGAAAAAAGGTCTTTGCTGATTGTAAGTATTGTTGGATACTTGTTGATTGCTAGGACCTTGTTGGTTGTTGTATAGAACATTTCGGTTATAATTTCGGTTATAGTTCTCAAAAATGAAACCCGAATGGTCTTTCCCTAGCAGACCCTAGAGAACTAGTCTTCTCCCCCCATTCTGAATTTTTATTTTTTTTAGGTTTTTACGAAATGTAGACTTTCTGTGAACTAAACCATGGTCTAATGCTACACGCTTTGATCACTAAACGTAATAATGACACACTTCCAAGTGAACTAGTATCAGTAATCAGAGAAAGATTGGACGGAGTAAGAAAAGAATCCAGATGCGAAGATAATAAGTTACAATTTGGTAAAGAAAAATCAAAATCCGCAGCGAAAAGAAGAGCACGACACCTAGAAAGAACCTATTCAAACACCGAATTTGTTACTTTATGCAGAGACGGACCGTTCAAGGTAAATGTTCAAATAATCAAACCTATTCAAACACCGAATTTGTTACTTTATGCAGAGACGGACCGTTCATATGTTTAGAAGAAAAAACACTGAATGCTCAAGGTTACGCCTATGTAGCTATGGAAAACCAATTAAACCGACTATCTTATGAGTGGGATAGATCGTATCACTAAGAATACTATCTCACAGGTAAGTCTGTACAGTTTTTATTTTTTATTTTTATTTTTAACCTTTTGATAATAAACGCTAATTTGTTCGCTATAAAGTATTAAATTGGTATTCGATGAAATTAGGTTTGGCGACCGAAATTATTGATATCATTCAAAAATTTATTACATTAGTGCGAAATTTAACGTTTATTCTTAAGGTATAAATATCTTTAATCAATCAACCCAAAATATTTCAAAAATTCGTCATGAGTTAAATTAGGTCATGGAACCAAAATTACTTTACCGAAAAGAGGGGCGTATATTTTTGATAATATTTGATTGATTAAAGTGGGATAAAAGCCAAAAAGATTTTTAATTTTATTTTTACCATGTTTTTACAATTAATATATAATTATTAATTTTGTAAACTTATTTAAAATTGTAAATATTTGAAAAATTAATATTTTTAATATAAGTTTGTATGTATAAAAACAAAAATATAATTTAAGTTTGGTGTGAAATTTTTGTTTTTAATTTTATGCATTTTTAATTTAAGTTTGGTGTGAATTTAAAAAACAAAAATTTACTTTATTTCGCTAAGTTAAAAATATGATTTTAAAATTCGTCGTAAGTTGAAGACTAGGCCTTTGAACCGAAATTGCTTTACCCGAGGAAGGGACGAGAACTTTTATTATCATTATTTTTAATCTTATTGAATTAAAGTATGCCAAAAACATTAAAAAAACCCAAAATCTTTACTTTTAAAACCGCGCTTTGATTTGACAAATTTTAAAATTTTGTCGATGGACAGACTAGGACATCGATCCGAAACGACCTCATCCTAAAAAGAAACAAATTTTTAAAATTCTATTAATTATATGTTTTATAAAGTATAAGGTTATATAAAAAAAAAAGCAAAAATCACTGTAGCCGGGTACCCATGCAATCGCATGGGATTCTCCCTATACCTCCATGCGATCGCATGGAGGCAAAAATCTGGTCAGACTCAAAACAGACAGCGAGCTGTGTTCTTTACCACTTCACACACACATACACGAAAAATACCTCAAATCTCCACCAAATTTCATCATTTTTCCACCGTAATTCGTCATTTTTCTTGCTCTAATCATGCCTAGATTCTCATTCTTCAGCAAAATGGTAAAAATTACACCCCTAAACTCATAAATTTGCTAGTTTTTGTGATAATTACCAATATTTTACCTAATGCAATTTTGTTAATTTCTAGTGTAATTAGTGTTAAATTATTAGTATTTGATGCATGTATAACCTAGATTGATGCTATTTAACATGATTTGAAGCCAAAAACTTCAAAAATTTTAGAAATCTAGGGTTTGTGTTCTTGAGCAATTTGGGGCTTTTTGATATAAACAGGTTATGGCCGATTTTTGTCGTGAATTATTGCTAAATTGAGTAGTGTAACATGTTTAGGTAGTTAAATGATCCAAACATTGATCCTAAACATGATTTTTGGAGATTAAAGTGGACTTTTTAAGTCCAAAATTCATGAACTTGATTAATATGATGTAATTGCCATTTGAGACTTGTTTAATTATTAGTAATGACTATTTTGACATGTTATTTGAGTTAAATGCTTATGAACTTTGTATACATTTTCATATGTGCTTATTTGAAAAGTGTAGAATTGTGAAAAATTATGAAAATGTGTATAAGTTTAATTTTGATTTAACATGTTATAGTGATTGTTTTAAGTTGTTATTTTGCTAACACTAATGCATATTTAAAAGCACAAATTTTGTGTTTAATGTGTTTTGCAGAAAGCCGATACGGGAGGTTCAGGAGCATCATCATCTAGACGACCAGCACCAGAACCAGAACCAGAAATGCAACACGAAAAAGAACCACAACAACAGCCTGATCAGCACATACCTTATTATGATCTGGTACAGTTTGTTGATGAATTCATAGTATTCCCAATGAATCCGCCAGTAGAATTCCCAACAATTCCTGAGCACACTCTGCATCCTAATCTGAGATTTGATAGGAGATGGAGAGATTACGAGACATATCAAAGGAACAAATTCAAATTGGTAACAAAAAATGTAGAGGTGCCAAGGGTAATCAATTGGGTTCCTTTGGAAACGGTCAATCTAGCTAACCGTGTTAGACAGCTTTTAGTTCAAAGGTATGGCAGTTCTTCTTTTACAGATTGGGAACGTCTTTTCACCATTCGTAGACCTGTATATAAGGAATGGTGTGTTGAGTTGATGAGTACTGTATCACTTGATACAAATATAGTTAGAATAGATGATAGAAGATTTCTTAGGTTTATCCTTGGCGGTAGGATGTACAGAATGTCCATGCTGGACATGGCCAGGGCTTTACAGATATATACTCCTGGTGAGTTGCTACTACCCGATTGTACAAATTTGATTCATTATGGTGAAAGGGTAGATAGCAACTTTGACGCTGACGCCATTTGGAGGCGTATGTCACATTTTGATGTTTTTACACGAGCAGGAGGACACTCCTATACACATATTGACAGAGCCGAGCTTCGTATTATTCATAGATTTTTGGCTAACTCGATTACACAGAGAGGTCACAATAAAGAAAAAATTACCTTACATGATTTATTCTACCTAAAGTGTATTCGGGATCCTAGAAGCTTTGTCAATATCCCTTACTGTGTTGCTTTTTATTTATCTAAAATGGTAGAGGGAATGCAGGACGGGAGTATAATAGGAGGAGGTATTTTTGTTACTCTCATTGGAGAGTATTTAGGTGTTGATAGGAACCAAGGGGGTCCATTACAGCTTTGTAGAGAACAGGTTGAGCCCTTAGGATTGAAAGTTTATGTGGGTGCTAAGGTATTGAAAAGTAGACGTAACCAGGCAGTACCCTATGAGGGACCTCATCCACAGGTAGAAAGGGGCTCAGACAAGGAAATAGAGGAGGCGGAAGACATTAGGGATGTCTTTCGAGATGCTATTCTTGACGTCCACGTTCGCATAGATGAGGAATCAATGACGAACGCGGCCAGACATAGTATGTATGAGCAGTGGAACTCCGAGCGAGTATACGAGGATTATAGGCGACGCCAACACGATAGCTGGTTAGTTCATCAGCACCAAATCATGAGCCAGCTATCATATCAGGTACCAAATAACTATGTACCTACTCGACCTGCTTATTTTCCGCCACACAGCCCCGAGATCCGACCACCCTTTAACCGGTATGACTATAACCAAGCCTATCAGAACACCTATAACCAACAATGGAACCCACCTGACGAGATGAACTGGAACCCATATCCAGACTGATTTAGTTCCATTTGGTTATTTTTATGATTTTTATGCTTTTATCTTTTTAATTATTCATGTTTAAACTTATGTTATTAGATATATTTATGTAATTTTTATCATTTTTATTATTATTGTGTACTAATATTTTACATTTAGGATTTGAAAGTGGGATATTAAGTCCCATTTCAAATTGCCATGCATGTTTATATTTGTATGTCTGTATATTGTCGATTGTACAAAACAGGGTAAAACAGCGCATTTTCAAAGACTGGCATTAAGTTCAGCAAAAGCTAATTTTGACGACAAAATGAAAAACAAATGTGATGTAACAACAAGAAGGAATGAACAAATGATGTGCATCATTTATCATTCAGCAAACAAACGCCAATATGTTTGGAAACTTTGGTAAAATTTAATCATTTTTCTACGCTAATCACCCTCAATAATTTAAATTGTTACTGATTTCTTGCAAATGAGGGCATTGCAAGATCTTAAGTGTGGGAAGGGGTTAAATTCTTTCGGATTTTTAAATTTTTTACGTTAAACACTTGGTTACCATTAAAAATACTAGTAACGTAGTAGTTTTATTAGAATCTAGTGCTCTCTGATAATAAAGAACAGCTCTAGTCTTATATACTAACTACCCAATTCTAGTAAAATTTTTCAAAATTTTCAATTAAATGAACTCAAAATCATGTTTATACATATTTATGAACGATAAAACTAGGTGTTAACACCGAAATTACTGTTACCTCGGAAAGGACATAAATTGAGAAACAAACCAAAATGTTAAAATTCATTTAAAATGGAATAGAGGACAATAAAAAGGAAAATAAAAGCCAAGTGTGGGAAAAATTACCAAGTTATCTTAAACATATGTCACATATTTCTGTAACAAATAATTGAAGATACTTTTGCTTTGGACTAAACTAAACAGTTTTACCCGATTTACTGTAATATATTTGAAAGAAAGATGGATCTACACGATGAATCAATTCCATCGTTAAAAGGAAGTAAAGTCTTCCATAAAAGAAACGCGCTTCTTGATTTAGGTCATGAAGTTGTCGTCCAGACCAGCTGTAGGTTGATGAAAAATCTAGAAAATTCATCTCTAAAATCAGCAGGAAATCCACGGACCTCAGCATCAAACAGGGTCGTCATGTGGTCAGACTTATCCTAACCATGAGAGGATCTGTCTCGTAAAATGGGGAGGGCGCCGTGCAAATTAGCTTGATAAGACTAATGAATCAGACCCCCAGAAAGGATAATCTCCTTAAAGATTAAAAATCAGCTTTTAAGCATGATATTACTCAATCCTTGAGATTGACTTTAAAGATTGAGAATTACAAACTCATGGAATTCAATGATATCTAAACTCGAGCTTGAACGAGAAAATATTTTGATCAAAATTAAAACCGATTTGTTTTCTGAAAACCCATTTTTCAATGCGTTCATTACCATTGAACGTAAAATCCTAGGAATTCACCTAGAATTCAATAGGTCACCTGAACCAAATAGGGTGTCAACCATAAGAACGGTGGTTGCATAGCATGGTCAAAGACAGGACCTTGTGCCAGACCGAAAAATTATAAGGGTGAGCTTTACTATTGCTCCTACCAAGGGTAGTAATTGCGTCCGACACGTTATAGACCATAATTAAAAGCATGTCAGGGGACATTGCCTTAACAGTTGCTTGTTCAACGCTTTCCTTTACAACCGGACGGTAGTTTACCGAAAGGTAATATTCGGAGCAAGTATATTGGACGTGTTGCTTTACCAATACAAGGATAGCAAGTGGGTGACACAAAACCGTAAGTTTTGAGCTAAAATTTTCAAATATGAAACCCACCAAACCCACAAAAAGAATTTGCAAACACCGGTGAAGGGTTATTCCGGAAAACTTATCTAGGGTAAAAGCTAGAGTGAATTTTCAAAAAGATCAAATGTTTTCATAAAGATCCAATTTCTTAAAGGATCTAAATTTTTATAGTCATATGGGACTGTAAACCACATCATTACTACCATTGTTTATACCGCCGTAAAGAAATCACTGATGTACAAAGTGTGAAGAATAAAGAAGTGATTCTAGTATTTCAAGATGATATTGCTTGAGGACAAGCAACGCTCAAGTGTGGGAATATTTGATAATGCTAAAAACAAACATATATTTCATAGCATTATCCCTCAAGAAAGACAAGCTTTTAGTTGCAACTGTTCTATTTACAAGTGATATTCGTTTAAATAATAAAAGGTGAAGACAAAAGACAGATTCGACAAATTGAAGACGCAAACGACCAAAAAGCTCAAAAGTACAAAATACAATCAAAGAGGTTCCAATTATTGATAAGAAACGTCTCGAAATTACAAGAGTACGAGATTCAAAACGCAAAGTACAAGATATTAAATTGTACGCAAGGACGTTCGAAAATCCGGAACCGGGACCAGAGTCGACTCTCAACGCTCGACGCAACGGACTAAAAATTACAAGTCAACTATGCACATAAATATAATATAATATTTAAATAATTCTTATAATTATTTATATATTATATTTATTTAATTAAAACGTCGACAAACAAGAAAACAAGAATTTTGAGCTGTCACCTACCACCATGCGATCGCATGGCCTGGAGGCACAAAAGCCATGCGATCGCATGGCCAACTTTTTCAGTTCACAAGGCTTATAAAACATGAGCTCTGGTGTACCATATATCACATATCCATCCTCTCTATATCTATACGTAATATTTATATTTATAATTTATATTTTAATTTTAATTTTAATTTTAATTCTAATAATAAGGGTATGTTAGCAAATGTTGTAAGGGTGTAAGTCAAAATTCTGTCCGTGTAACGCTACGCTATTTTTAATCATTGTAAGTTATGTTCAACTTTTTTAATTTAATGTCTCGTAGCTAAGTTATTATTATACTTATTTAATCCGAAGTAATGATGATGTTGGGCTAAAAATATTAAAATTGGGTAATTGGGCTTTGTACCATAATTGGGGTTTGGACAAAAGAACGACACTTGTGGAAATTAGACTATGGGCTATTAATAGGCTTTATATTTGTTTAACTAAATGATGGTTTGTTAATTTTAATACAAAGATTTACAATTGGACGTCCCTATAAATAACCATATACACTCAATCGGACATGATGGGCGGGGTATTTATATGTAAGAATAATCGTTCCATTAACCGGACACGGGAATGGATTAATAGTCACTTGAATTATTAAAACAGGGGTGAAATTATGTACAAAGACACTTGGCATAATTGATAACAAAGTATTAAAACCTTGGGTTACACGCAGTCGATAACCTAGTGTAATTATTAAACAAAGTATTAAAATCTTGCTACAGTTTAAGTCCCCAATTAGTTGGAATATTTGACTTCGGGTATAAGGATAATTTGACGAGGACACTCGCACTTTATATTTATGACTGATGGACTGTTATGGACAAAAACCAGACGGACATATTAAATAATCCAGGACAAAGGACAATTAACCCATGGGCATAAAACTAAAATCAACACGTCAAACATCATGATTACGGAAGTTTAAATAAGCATAATTCTTTTATTTCATATTTAATTTCCTTTATTTTATATTTAATTGCACTTTTAATTATCGTACTTTTTAATTATTGTATTTTATTTCATCGCACTTTTATTTATCGCAATTTCATTATTGTTATTTACTTTACGCTTTAAATTAAGTCTTGTATTTATTTTTATTATTTAACATCAGGTTTTAACTGCGACTAAAGTTTTAAAAATCGGCAAACCGGTCATTAAACGGTAAAAACCCCCGCTTATAATAATAATATTACTTATATATATATTTGCATTTTTATAAAATAAAGCTAATATACCGTTAAGCTTTGTTTAAAGATTTTTTCCCTGTGGAACGAACCGGACTTACTAAAAACTACACTACTGTACGATTAGGTACACTGCCTATAAGTGTTGTAGCAAGGTTTAAGTATATCCATTCTCTAAATAAATAAATATCTTGTGAAAAATTGTATCGTATTTAATAGTATTTTCTTGTAAAATTTAATAGTATTTTATACCCCTTAGCTATACCATCAATAATGATTTACTAAAATAATAATAATAACTTTATTAATAATGATAATACTAATAATAAAGATGATATTGTTAATAATGATACTTATCTTAATAATAATAATAATAACAATAATATTAATACTAGTAATAATAACAATAATGAGAATAATAATAATAATAAAAATAAAAATAATAAAAAATACTACCTTAATGAAAGGAGCTTTAAAAAAAATAAACACCCTTGCCCAGACTCGAACCCACGACCTCTCGTAATCACCCAACACGCCTAACCGCTTGTCTGTCCCTTACATTTCTGATTATCCCCCCAAAAAAAATATAAATAATCCGTAATTAACCGTGTCTCCTTCTTCTTCATTAAGATCGGCCCAACAGATGATTATAGTTTCGGCCCAACTGATTAATACAACCTTGGCCCAAGATGTAACACCCTTGTAGTCCAATAATAAAAGAAATCTAGTTCCAGTATTTGGTTTTTGTCTGTCTCAATCGAAAAATACAATAAAGCAGCCTCCCATTGTGATGTTCTACTTGTCATCAGGTAATTAGGGAAATAAAAAAAACCAACAACGATGGGATTAGAATCCAATGATACGTGACCCCTCCATTAAACAAGCAAGTCCACATTAATCCTTATTATATTACTGCTCAGGAACCAAGTCTAATTTGTTTTAAGTTTATTATATGTCTCGTGATTACAGTTGGAAAGTTGGTGTTGACAGACAAAATACATGAATGAAAGAAATAGAGAAACTGTTTGGGTGATGTGTGATGCGAATTAGAAAAAAACAGAAATTAATCGTGGAGCCGTCTATTAATTTGTAGTGTTCTTTGTGTCGACAGAAAATAATAAGAAACGGGTATATACAGCAGCCATTCAGATACGAGGAAGGTGAGTTTGTCGATTGTTTTGAGTGGTGGTGGTGTTAACACAAAAACAGAAAGAAGGAGAGAATAACAAGGAAGAAGGTGATTGTTCTAGGGTATTTTACGGCTGCAAAATCAGAAAAAAGTAAACAGATGCAGTAGCATGTTCATTAATAAGTGGGTTTTGGTTCTATTGGATTTTTTTGAAAAACTGTAAACATGTAGCATTTGGTTTTCGATGGTGTTCTTTTGTGATTTCACAGTAGCAGAAAAGAAGAAGAAATAGCATACCAGAGGGTTTCATGATGGTTTGTTCCTTATTGAAGTGGATGGTGGCAAAATAGGAGTAATTAACCATTAGTATGACGGGTTTGTGATAATTGTTGGTGTGGTGCATGCAAAGAAAAGAAAGAATTAAGAAGAAACATAAAACACCAATGGTTAAATTCTTGGCCGTGAATTTGAGAGAGATAGATGGTTGTCAAGGTGATTTAGGGTGACGGTTGTATGGTTGTAGATGGAATGAAATCAGAAAATAGAAATGGTTTTTGAAGATAATATTGAAATGGGTTTGGTTGTGGAAGATGGTGGGTTTTGTTCGAACAGCAGAAAAACCCATATGGGTTTCGGGTCTAGGTTGCACAGAATACCAAAACGAAATAGAATTGTTCGAAGATAGTTAATTGGTGGTTTGAACAGAAGTAAAAAGTAAGCGGCAACAATCGTTTTCATGGTGGTGTGTATGTAACAAAAACAGTTCCAAAGGTGATGAGTGGCGGTGGAGGTATAAGGAAGAAGATTAGAAAACAATAAGTTGTTGGAGTAGGTGATCGAATCATGAGCAAATTGTATATCTATATGTCTATGCATAATATATACATAAATATGAGATAGAGATATTGGAGTAAAAGAACAAAAGTAGTTACATGATGTCAATTAGTTATAGTAGTATGAATCGATTGATTGTGTTAGTGGTTTGACATAATTTCACAGGTAAACAGGAAGACGAATAAAAAAATTAAAAGGTGATTTTAATTTATAACCGAATCCGTGAAATTAATTGTCTTTTTATTTATATTCAAATAATATCATTAATTAATAACTATATTAGTAATAATAATACTACTATTAATATTATTAATAATAATAATAAAAATACGAATATAGAAATAATAATAATATAACAATTAATACATATCAAATTTCATATTCATGTTATATGTAATATTTTTATTAATACTGATTTTACTATTAATATTTATTTCAATAACAACCTTATTACTCTAGGTATTATTTTATATGTTAATTCAATTGATTAAAATATTTTAAATGTACTTATTTTTATATTTGTATATATGTATTGATTTTCAGATAGTGGTTCGTGAATCGTCGGGAATAGTCAAAGTCAAACGCATTCATGAAAAATAGTTCAAACATTTTGAGACTTAACTTTACAAACTTTGCTTATCGTATTGAAATTATATAAAGATTAGGTTTAAATTTGGTCGAAAATTTCCGGGTCGTCACAACAGAGTTGTGCCTATTGTGTCCGGGAGTGTTCGAAGATGAAGAAGAGAAGATCGACGCGTTTGTAAAAGGGTTACCAGTAAGGATTCAAGAAGATGTGAGTTCACACGAGCTCGCTTCCATACAGAAGGCAAGTCGAATGGCTCATAAACTCATAAATCAGATTGAGGGGAGAATTAAAGAGCAGGCGGCCGAAGAAGCCAACACGAAACAACTCAAGAGGAAGTGGGAGGAAAACAGTGACAAGAGTCACCAGTACAACAACAATAACAATTACAACCACAACCGTAACAACAATCGCAAAAATAACCGCAATCCTAACAATAACTACAACAAACATCCCAACAACAGCAACAACTACAACAACCGTTTCAACAACAATAACAATCCCAATAACAACCTCAATAACAACAAACAACAGAAACAACCATGCTTCAGGTGTGCAGAGTACCATCCGAATGCGTTTTGCACAACATTTTGCACCAAGTGTAAGAGAAGTGGATATGGCGTGGCAAAATGTGAGGTTTACGGACCAAAGAACAACAAAAATAAAGAAACAAATAATGTCGGAACAAATAATGCCGACGTAGTTTGTTATAAATGTGGAAAACCGGGCCACATTATTAGAAATTGCCCAAACCAAGGGAATACTAATGGGCAAGGCCGCGGAAGAGTTTTCAATATTAATACGGCAGAAGTTCAGGAAGACCCGGAGCTTGTTACGGGTACGTTTCTTATTGACAATACATCTGCTTATGTTTTATTTGATTCGGGTGCGGATAGAAGCTATATGAGTAGAGATTTTTGTGCTAAATTAAGTTGTGCACTGACGCCTTTGGATAATAAATTTTTACTAGAATTAGCAAACGGTAAGTTAATTTCAGTAGATAATATATGTCGGGATAGAGAAATTAAACTGGAGGATGAAACGTTTAAAATTGATTTAATACCAGTCGAGTTAGGGAGTTTTGATGTAATAATTGGCATGGACTAGTTGAAAAAGGTGAGAGAAGAGGTCGTTTGTTACAAAAATGCGATTCGCATTATGCGTGAAAAAGGAAAACCTTTAATGGTGTACGGAGAAAAGAACAACGCGAAATTAAATCTTATTAGTTTGAAGGTGCAAAAACTAATAAGAAAAGGTTGTTACGTCATTCTAGCACACATCGAGGAAGTTAAACCTGAAGAAAAGAACATCAGTGATGTTCCCATCGCAAAAGAATTTCCCGATGTATTTCCGAAAGAATTACCGGGATTACCCCCACATCGATCTGTTGAATTTCAAATAGACCTTGTACCAGGAGCTACACCAATAGCTCCTGTTTTGTTTGTCAAGAAGAAGGATGGTACATTTAGGTTGTGTATCGACTACCGAGAGTTGAACAAACTTACCATCAAGAACCGCTACCAACTACCGAGAATCGGTGACTTATTTGATCAACTACAAGGCTCGTCGGTTTATTCAAAGATTGATTTACGTTCTGGGTATCATCAAATGCGGTTGAAGGGGGATGACATTCCGAAGAGTTCGAAAGAAGGCTTTTCGAGCCTCGGGGTAATGGTAAGAAGGAGTTTAGTTACAAGGAGTTTCGAGCGACTAAACCTCCTATGTATCATGGGGAACCGGATCCGTTAGTGAGTACTCGCTGGATCTCGGCGATCGAATGATGTTTTCGTACAAGTGAGTGTCCTCCGGACAAGAAGACGAGAATCACTACTAGTTTGTTGCGAGATGGTGCGAAGGATTGGTTGGATGGTAAGATTGATACGGTCGACGAAGAACCGTTCATGAGTTTGTCATGGGGCGATTTTAAGAAGGAATTCTTTGAAGAATTCCGAACGCAAGCCGACTTGACAAGAATGCGTGAGGAGATACGCGTGTTGAGACAAGGGTCTATGGACCTAAATACTCTACGGGCTATTTTTATGTCTAAGGAGGGATGTTTCCCCAAGTAAGTGAATAACGAAAGGTTGTTGATGCAAGACTTCCGTAAGGCTTTAAATGATGAGTTACGTGGGAAGATAAGCCTTGGGCAAGTGAACTCGTTTGCCGAGCTATTTGCTGTGGCTAATGGTTTTGAGCCATATCCTTGGGAGATAATTGATAATGCTCTGAGTAAGAGAAGGGTTAATTCGTACGGCACCCCAAGTAAGAAAAATAAGGGTGCAAGTGCGAGTACGGGTAATGTGGGTAAAGAACCGCTACCTAATGTATCATATATTCAACACTTTGTTACGTTTTCAAGTTATAGTATATGTATCTATTTATATATAATTATTCGTGCATCATCGTGAATAAACGAAGGGTAACTGAATAGTTCAAAAGTTTTGAGATTCAATTTTACAGACTTTGCTTATCGTGTCGTAAAACGTTAAAGATTAAGTTTAAATTTGGTCAGAATTTTCTGGGTCATCACATATCTACTTGCAATTTGTTATTTGAAGGTATAAAACCACTAACCCTAATCTTATTATATCTGATTTTAATCAATTACATAGTATACAAGAGTCTAGTGCTCAATTGATTACGTTTAGAGTTGTCGTTAATCGTTAATTTGCTCGATTGTTGACTTTGTTATGAAAACCGAATTTGATTGTTATGAATCTGATTATGTGAGTTTATGTACTGATCATATAATGTATCTAGATGTATACATCTCGAAAAATTAATAAATTTGGACTTTGGATTTGCATGATTTCGTTACCGGATACTTAAGTTATGATTAATCGAAGTTTCGTTAGGGTTTCACATGTAATCCGAACTTTTTGAGTTGTATGCTTTGTGTTTTAGTTTATATAAAGTGTACTACTATATTCCTTGTGAAAAGTTATGCAATTTAGACTTAAGATTTGCGTCAAAGGGTTATGTAATGCTCCCGTTATGTCAAAACGAAGATTTGGTTTTTAAAGTGAGCTGAATCGTTTTCAAAAGTTACATAAAAATTTCTAGAGTGAACTAGGAATTGATTTAGACTTTTATATTCTGGAATATGTTAGATTAAGTGTTCCTTGACATGTTTCATTTGTATACGAACTTGCTAGAATATGATTTTCCATGAGATATATGCTCGTCTATGTGATGTGTCCGGTTGATGACTGAAAACTGATGAGTCTGTAAAGATTTATGAAACTGTACAAATTGGCTAAAGCAATGTTTCTAATTATTTTATCACTAAAATTTTGTGATGTTTTGAGATGACTCCAATTTTCCGTTCATAAAAATCTATTTTCTATATTTTATGAAAAATGTTTAAAAACTGGTACGCGGGCAGAAATTTCTGTAATGAACTATGAATAGACCCTTTCTGATATTGGACTTTTATTTATCATATGAGGCTTTGTCTAGAATTTTTAGAATTGATTTTAAGTGTAGTTAAGATCTGGAGTTGTTCATGATTTAATGATTTATGTGCTATGAGCTATAGTTGGATGTTTCTACGACGTACGAATTTCTAAGACATGCTTTAAAGTGCAAAAGTGCAATATGCTTAATTATGACTTGTAAAGTGATACTGGACCTAGGTTTGACATGTTGACCATGTTTGCATGACCTACTAAGATGTTTGATTTTAGTTGACCACTTTGACCGAGTTGACTTCAGGGTTGACTTTGGTTGACTTTTGTTGACTTGCTTGGATTAGTTGACTTTTACTTGTTCGTTGAGTCAGTCTAAGCACTAGGACTTTGCGTACACTATGGGTTGACATAGTATGACCTATATGTGTATACTTAAGATGACTTACATGATTAGGTTGCGTTATTCGGTCGAGAGTGTTCGACTACAGTACGTTTTGCTAAGATATTTCAGGTGCTTTTGCTAAGGTGAGTCTACAGTCCCTTTTTCATCAACATTTTTGGGATGAGAGACATGCTGCTTTTGAAATTATTTCTTAACCTATTTTTACAACTATTACATATTAGGCACGAGTAACTTATCAAGAATATACATATGAGTTCAGATCAAAAATTCCTTAGCTTGATTATATTAGTTACTTTGTAAGCTCGACTTATAAGGACGGTACCGTTAGGTTTGACAAACCTCACCGCAACGTTAAACAGTTGCTTATATAGTTGTAACACGTACACTTGATCGGTGTATCGCCAGTATAGGGTAAACTAAAGACGTGTGCTCGGCTAACGCAAAGGCTAAAGCTTTATAATCAAGTGCTCATGATAAGTGTATATTATTACGAAGCTTTTCAGAAATCTCGTGGCCTAACTTACGATGAGTGTTACTTAAAGATGATGTTTACAAACTTGAAACTGGACATGGTAATGTCTACAAACAGATGAAACGAAAAAAACTTTTTGATATCACTCACAGTTGAAACTTGACATCTTACAAACAGTTAATTACTTAGCATTTGCTATATGCAAACTTTTGAGATTAAACCTTAGCGGTTTATTCAGATAAACGATTTTGAGAAATGATTTTCGATAAACGATTTATGGAAACTGTTTTATGAAACATACGAGAACTATTTACTCAAACCTGTAGATTCACTCAACTTTATGTTGATCCGTTTTGCATGTTTTATCTCAGGTATTAGTTGCTTCCGCTATAGAACATTGCTGTTATGTAGAAGTCAAGCCAAGCATTGGGACCAGAGTTAATACGTCGTTAGTAGATTCTGAAGGTGTATAACATTTGGTATCAGAGCTTTAGCTATAGGGAACTAGGCTACATTAGTGTGCTAACCGTAGGGTGCATTAGTGGGTCTAGTCTATAGCCGTGCACTTAGAATGACTGTTATACGCCATGCTTGCACTGTTTGCTCTACTATGCTACCCGTAGGGCTACATATTAGACATCACATGCATATACGCATCTATACCCATAATGATATGGACTTGGACTAGATATATGATGTCAAGAATCACATACGTACACACGATGCGACACTTAAGAGCATTAAGTTGACTACGCTATCTTGAACTTATGGAGTGATGTCGAATGGCTATGTGAGATAGCGTAATGTAATGACCGAGATTACATTATGGTAACTCATATAGAAGTTTCAACATCACAAAATAGGGAATTGGGAGCGATTCAATTAGGTTACTAGGATAAACACCGGTTAGAACATGAATCGTATAATCTCATATATGTGTAGAAATTTACACTGTGCGAATTAATTGCTATTATAACCTATGAGAAACATGTAATCACGTCACAACTCGTCACTACTTGACACTCTCCGTCACCGCCAAACACTACTTGGAACTACAAAGACACTACTAGAACATACTCATCATCTCATACCACTACTTATCGTTACTAACTACTACACAACGTCGCCTCTCACTGCTAGACACGACTGATCACTACTTTCTCACTGCTTGTCATTACTAGTTACTACTTGATGCCACCCATTGCTACTTACCATACTAAATACTACTCAACACTACTAGCACTTCCACGATTTTCTACTAGCTACTATGAATCACGACTCATTTCTGATATATCTTTAGAGGATGAATTCCTTGTAGCAGCTTGCGCAATCCGTAGAAGATACTATCTACTTGACTTTCGACTTTCCTATCATTCAGCTACCTACGACTTCACGATTATGCTTTCCAATACGAGAGTACCGGAAGAGGTATTCACACCTTTCTTCATAAAGGGTATTTCATTCTTCTCCCCTACTGATGTGGGACAAGTCTGATAATTCACCTTGCAATCAACATCAACTTCGGTGAAGTTCCTCACGAGTCTGTTCTTACTCAGCAATCATAATGTTTATATATACTATCAACATCGGTGCCGATAGAAACTTTATCGCTAGAGAATTCTGTCACAACATTTGGAATCTAATATCTGCCTTGGACAACGTGAACCCTATGGAACTATCAACTGGGAATGAAATGCGTCATGATTGATGTCATTTTAGTTTAAGGAGGTCCTGCTTTAAGAAGTTTGATCGTACACTTCCATCGTAAACATCTCTCACTCGAAACTCACCCTAAACTTTAATCGACGATTGCTCCCAATCCTTTGCAAATTATAAGCTAAGACCCATACCGTTAAGCTCATAACAACCTTCCGTACTGAACAGTACTTTTTCTGACGATTGACGAGCCATTACAATAGAAATCCACATGAGTGATGCTTGGAGTTAAATTATTATACTTGGACTACCATATCTCTTTATTTAACATTGTGGTTCGAATGTATTGGTTATTTAGACGACACAACCAAGGCTGTTGTGACCAGAAGGCCATTCGAATTCCTTTTACTGAAGACGAATCAATGATGGTGTACGGAGAGAAGATCAGTACACCGTTGCGTTACATTAATTGCTCGAAGGTTCAGAAGTACATGAGAAAGGATGTCTCGCAATTCTAGCACATGTGAGCAAAGTTGAATCAGCAGTTAAGAGACCCGAAGATGTCCCAACCGTTAGAAATTTTCCTTATGGTCCTTCCGAGAGAATTACCATGTCTTCCACCGCATAGAGACGTAGAATTTCAGATTGACTTAATGATGGGAGTGGTACTTGTAGCACATGCACCGAATAGATTTACACCCTCAGAATTTCAAGATTGTTGAGTCAGTTACGAGAGCCTTTAGATAAAGGATTCATTCGACTGAGTTCTTCACCATGAAGAGAACCCGTGCTCTTTGTTAGGAAGAAGAATGGATCTACGAAACCTTGTATTAAGAATAGATACCCGCTACCGAGAATCAATGATCTGTTAGATTAGTTGCAAGGATCTGGATGTTACTCTAAGATGATCTGAGGTCAGGTTACCGTCAGATGAGAGTAAAAGAGATAGATATACCGAAGATAGCGTTTATAACACGCTACAGACATCATGAATGTACCATAATGCCATTTGGATTGATGAACACACCAGCTGTGTTCATGGATTTCATGAACCGTGTGTGTAAGTCATATCCAGACAAGTTTGTTATTGTGTTTATCGATGATATTCTGGTATACTCTAAGAATGAGAAGGAACATGAGCAACATCTTCGTTTACTACTAGAGATGCTCAGGAAGGAGCATTGGTACGCTAAATTTTCAAAGTATGATTTTTGGCTGCAAGAAGTGCAACTTTTGGGTCATATCGTAGGAACCAATGGTATTAACGTGGATACTATGAAGATAGAAACGGTCAAGAAATGAGAGACTCCTAAGTCGCCAACGCAGGTTCAGAAATTCTTAGGTCTCGCCGGTGATTATAGGAGATTTCATGGAGGAATTTTTTTACTGTTGCCCGACCGTTAACAACAATGACTCACAAGGCTAAGAAGTATGAATGGACTGAGCTGCACGAGTCCACATTTCAGTTATTAAAAGGGAAATTAACTACTGCCCTGATTTTGTCTTTGCCCAAAGGAACCGAGGACTTCGTGATTTATTCTGATGCTTCACGACAGGATTTTGGTTGCGTGTTGTTGCAACGAAAGAAAATGATTGCTTACGGATCACGACAACTGAAGATACACGAACAGACTATACGACTCATGATTTAGAACTTGGTGTGCTGTGGTCTTTGCACTGAAGATGTGGAGACATTACTTGTATGGTACTAAGTTTACTGTTTTCACGGATCACAAGAGTTTGCAACATATCTTTGAGCAGAAACAACTTAATATGAGGTAGAGACGTTGGATAGAGCTATTGAATGACTACAACTACGACATTTGCTATCATCCTGGCAAGGCTAATGTAGTTGGAGATGCCTTAAGTAGGAAGGATAAGGTTAAACCTATCCGAGTTATAACATTGAACATGACTGTCCGAACGAATCTTACTTATCGGATACACGATGCACAACTAGAGGAATTGGAAGAAGGGAACGTTGCTACAGAATCACTTAGAGGAATGGACAAGAAGTTTGTCATTCGAGGAGATGGAACTCGGTACTTCACAGATAGAATTTGGGTACCGGAATTTGGCGGATTAAGGGAACTAGTGCTAGATGAAGCACACAAGACAAGGTATTCTATTCACCCTAGATCTGACAAAATGTATCAAGAACTTAAGGAACTGTACTTGTGGCCTAATAGGAAAGCAAATATAGCAACCTATGTTAGTAAGTGCTCAACGTATGCTTAGGTAGAAGCAGAGCATCAGAAGCCATCAGGACTGTTGACACAGTCAGAGATTCTCCAGTGGAAATGGGAACGTATTACCATGGATTTTATTACAAGTTGCCCAAGACTGTGTGTAACAACCCAGAATTTTCCAACGTTTACTTATTAATATTTATTATTAATACTTGTGATTTAATAAATGTATTTATATACGTTTACTTGTTACCGTACTTGACTTTACATGGCCCTACTCGTCTTTGTGACACGCGTACTTTTCACGAATAATATTTAAAATATTATTTACATTCAAGATTATTTATTAGTAATCATTTTTAATTAACTAAGATTAGTAGTTAATTACTTGGGCTTTATTTGATTAATTGTGCTTACTTGCTTAAGACTTGGGCTTTTGTTAATGGATACATGCTAATAGACTTGGAAGCCCACCCTACTCCTCTTAATGGATTACTAGGAGTCCATATTATGCTAATGGCTAATTAATAATAAACTTGGAATAATTAGTAAGTGGAAGACAAATTATTACAAGCATGCTAGTAATCCTTTCCCCCATACATTTAACTTTAACCATTTGGCACCTACACCTTCTCCCCATACATGGAAAAATGAATTTTGACCCTCCCATTGTGGCCTTAAAACCGTCCACTTAGGTGGTCTAGGAGGGTGGTTTTATTTTCAAATTTTGACTACTTATTTACTAGTATACTCTCACATTTACACACACTTCACTTTGCTACTTCTCTTTCTCTCATTTTTCTCTCAACTTGTAAGTAACATGTTCTAGTTTTCTCTCCTTTTTCTCTCTTAAGAACCACCACATTCATCATCATATTACTAGTTTCATTACTTGTTCTTGTTTAATGTTTACTTACTAGTTGTTTATTGATATTAAAGATAATGTTTTCTAACTTGTATCTTCATCTAATCTTGGTTACTTTCACCTTTTGTTGTAAAGAACCAAGAACAAAGAATCTAAACTTTCTAGTTTATGGTTCTACAATTAATGTTACAAAAGATTTGAAGTTCATGAGTGTTAAAGCCATACTTGTATTCATGTTGGTAAACTTAAAGTTTACTTTCCTAAAGATCAAAGCCTTGGCTTGAATCTTTGAAGTATGAATAACCATGAACTTATTACTTGTAAATTTAGTTTACTTCTTCATTTCATACACTTTTATTTTCGTGATTCTTGTTATAATGGTCAAAGTGTTACTAGTTAACCTTGATCTCATTTATCTTGAACTAAAGTTAACTTTACAAGTTCAAGAACATGCAAATGAAACTTTTAATTATAACTTTGTACACTTATGTTTGATCTATACTTTTGGGTCTAGGATCTTCAAGATCTAACTAAGAACTATGTTCTACAATATAAGATCTTGATTTTATAAGTTTACTCTCAAGTTTATAGCTTAGTATTACCTTTATAATTCATGCATGTGTTAAATCTATGATCTTGATGCAACTTTGGTTCATCAAACTTCATACAACTCTTAAGTGAGTTGTGCTTCATATCATAGACTTACACTAGTGTTATGATGGTCAAACCTTGGTTAAGATGATGTAAACACATCAACGAGTTGTACGCTATATGCATCAAGGATGAGAACCGTGATAAGCATCGAACACCAAGAACCAACCAGAACCCTACTGTTTTACTGTTTCTGGGTCTGATCAGTACCACCTGGGCTGCTTTAATGTTGATATTCAGTTAGCTCTGTTCGAGTAGATAACTTTTCATTTAGGACTCCTCTTAATCCGAGTTACGTTTTAGGATTTATGGCCCTCCGATCGTCACTATGTCCTTTTAACGTTGTGCTGAAAATTCTGACCTACTCGCACTTAGACCGTCGCCACAGTCAAACGAAGACAATTTTGCTTCTATAATTTTTACCACAACTAAAGGACTCATATACGGAGCCATGACCACTATTCTGACCTTATATCAGTAGGTATAGAGGCCGTAGTGACTGACCGAAGTCAGCCTTTGTTTTAAATTCTTTTCATGAACGAAACTTACTTTACCCTTTCGACTTAATGATGAATGATGATGATACTTAAGACCTAACTTACATAAATTTAAATTTTTGGGAACAACCTACTGACTTAGTACCTTTTGACTTTGGTTGAGGACTTTCGGACCAAAAACTTTGCTTACTATACCACGTAACGACTTTTACTACTTTATCATTGTGAGTTATATCATCCCTTTTTACTTTAACTATTTGGGACTGAGAATACATGCGCGTTTTATATTTTACATACCAGGCATGAGTACTTAAAACTTATATATGTGTGGGTTATACAACGGCATAAACATTCCCTTTAGCTCGGTAATGTTTAGTCATTGGTTTTTGAACCGGTGAACGCGAATCTTAGATATGGATCCATAAGGTTTGACATCCTCACTCGGGCTAGTCGCACTAGCATTTAACGAGTGATTAATAATTCGTAATCATACGCACTTGCCAAGTGTACTTTCAGGGGGTATAAACGTTAAGTTAGTTACCAAGTGCCCACGGTTAAGCATATACTTTATCATACTGTTTTGAAACGCTCTTTGTAGCACAGAAATCTCATGGCCTACCTTACATTACTGTTATACTTAAACTATAGCTCACCAACCGTTGTGTTGACATTTTAAGCATGTTTTTCTCAGGTGCCTAAGCTTGCTTCCGCCTTGTTACTAGACTTGCTGTAGACACCCGCTGTTCTAGAGATGTCAACTGCATGAAACACCTTATCTTGCATTCAATCTATATTACTTTTGAAACTATGATTTGTAGCGACCTAAGGGTCACATACATTTATTCATGTTTGCTATTCGTACAAGCATACTGTTAATGTAAAATGTTTGATGTCGGTTATGACATCGCCTTTTTATCGTGAATGCAACTTCTTTTGAAACAGCATATAGTACTTAACCTTGTAATGATCCTGTTGTTGATGATTCGTACACGACGGTTTTGTATGGGGCATCACACTGTGGGAGGTTATGATAAGATTTGGGTTATCATTGACCGTCTCACAAAGTCAGCTCATTTTCTACCGATTAAGGAAACGGATGAGATGGAGAAGTTGGCACATGTTTACCTAAAAGAAGTGGTTTCTCAACATGGAGTGCCGATATCCATTATTTCCAACAGAGACAGCAGATTTACATCTAGATTCTAGCAACCATTGCAAGAGGCAATGGGAACTCGTTTAGATATGAGTACAGCATATCACCCGCAAACAGATGGTCAAAAGCGAGAGAAGCATCCAATCATTAGAAGATATGTTGAGAGTATGTGTCATTGATTTTGGGAACGGATTGGGATAGACAACTACCGTTAGTAGAAATTTCATATAACAATAGTTATCACACAAGTATAAAGGCAGCGCCTTTTTGAAGCACTATATGGCAGAAAGTGCAGATCACCCGTATGTTGGACTGAGTTAGGAGATAGTCAATTGACTGGTCCTTAGATCATACACGAAACAACCGAGAAGATCGCGCAGATACAAGAGAAACTAAAAACTGCGTGAAGTATTCAAAAGTGATACGCCAACGTTAGAAGGCGGGATTTAGAATTTCAGGTTGGAGATAAGGTTACGCTCCAGATATCACCCTGGAAGGGTGTAGTGCATTTTGGTAAAAGAGGCAAGCTGAGTCCGAGATATTAGACCGTTTGGGATTACCGAGAGAATTGGACCGGTAGCGTACAAGCTGAAACTACCGCAAGAACTCAGCGAAGTTCACGACACTTTTCATGTTTCTAACTTGAAGAAAGGCTTAACAGACGAAAGTTTGGTAATTCCTTTGAAAAAGATACAAGTTGATAGTAGACTTCATTTCGTAGAGGAACCTATTGAAAATACGGACCATAAGGTCAAACGTGTAAAGCAGAGCAACATACCGATTCTTAGAGATCGGAGGAACGCCCGTAGAGGACCATAATTCACGTGAGAGCATGAAGATCAAATGAGACTGAAGCATCCGCAACTGTTTCCCAAGGAGACGACTGACGTACACTAAAATTTCGGGACGAAATTTTTCATAACAGGTGGGTAATGTAACAACCCGACTTTTTCCGTTTACTATCGTTACTTGTCCGTTAAATATTTAACGGTGATTACTTAGAACTTTATGTGTTTGATTGATTTAAATGCATACTTGATCCTAGTGGATTACTTGAATTAATATGTTATATTAATTTGTGAACTTATTTCGGATAGAGAAATAACTAGAAAACGTTACGATTAAGTTAATCGCCTAGAAAGCTTTTCAGTTTACGGAACACAGAAAAACGATAAAATAATTATTTCTAATAATTATTGACTTTATGAAAAACTTATTTAATTTATTATTTATTTAGTAAATTAAATCCGGTGAATTCGTTTCAACGACTAGTTAACGTTCCGGAGATCCGGTACGGTTAACGGCACTCGAAACGGACCGCGCGCATACAAGAAAATAACGAAACGAATTTTTATTTCACTTTTAATAATTATTTTATGTAATTATTATTTTTTTAAAGTACTTTCAATTTATTAGAATTTATATAGATTAAAAACGCGAGAAATTAACGTTTAACGTTCCAGTTTACGTTTTCCGCCAACGACACCTAACGGGCTGTACAAGGAATGATCTAACTAGTCAAAATAGGGCCAAATCCTTTTATTAGGGAGTCCATTACTTAGTTTTTCTAGCCCACTTGTGGAATTGGACCTATATAAGGAAACCTAGCCCTAATTGTGACAACCCGGAAATTTCCAACCAAATTTAAACTTTAATCTTTATATGTTTCCGACACGATAAGCAATATTTGTTAAGTTAAATTGCAAGAATTTTAAACTATGTTCATACATTCATTCAACCTCGACCAAGTTCCAACGATTCACGAACCATTAAATGAATATGATTATATATGTATATGTGTATATATATTATAACTTGAAACGTAAACAAAATATTAGATTAAATACTTTATATGATTGTATCTGTTTCAAATTTTTATCAATGGAATTAGAAGATAAGATCAAATGATTGAATTATCAGATATATTGAATTATGATTACAAGTCTCTGTTGAAAGGCCCACGTTGATTTGAGAAATCTTTCCATTTTAACAATATTCGGAAAATGGTAAAGTGATTTATAAATAAGAACAAATTGTCAATCATTGAGAACTAGACAAAGGATAGTGGAAGATTGAATCTCATAAAGACTCAATTGATCTATTTAGTTTCAAACGTACAAAAACGTTTTCAGTTTAAAAAGAACTTTATTATTAAAACGTATATAACTTTTATAAATATCTAGAACGACTTTTGACAACTCATTACTTAACTAGTATGATAAAGATAACGATATTTATATTTTATTTTATTAAATATATATAACGATTTAAATTAATATTATATATATTTATACGCGTATTATACGTACATAGTTTTATACTTTTACTATACTTAAACTTTACCTTTACTTTATTTTTACTTTACTTTAACTTTAACAATTCACTTTAATAATTCATACTTTAATAATTCACTTTAATAATTTATACTTTAATAATTCACTTTAATAATTCATACTTTAATAATTCACTTTAATAATTCAAAAATCTATTATAAATAGAATTCAATAGATTTCATTATTTCATAGAAACTTGAAAATATTTTTCTCTAAACTCTCTCAATCGATTTACATATATATATTTACTCTGTATTATTTCAAGATATTATTAGTATACATAAAATATTACGACGGAGTGCTGTCCGAGTGATTTTGAAATTGTTTTTCGAGTAGGATAGGATTAAGGAAATTATGGGTTATAGCTATGGAGGTGATTGAGTATGGTTCATGGGCATGCTCGTGAGGTCAATATAGTGTTTATCATTTCCGTTGCGTCTACGTACCTTTCCTGCAATATTGAATCTCAATATTGATACGTGAGTACTCATAATTTAACTTTTACATACTAATAGTGTATCCCTGACTAGTGCTCGAGTATTTAGGATTATGCATGCTTGTACTTTTGATATTGCCCTTAGACAGGTTAGGTTAAATATTGAATTAGTTATACTTGCGGTTGAGATAAGGTATAAGATATGCATGTCCTTGGAAAGCTAGCGAAAAATTAAGGACTTTTCCTTTAGATATCGAATGGTTTCGATGAACGGATTAGAAGTTATAATCAATTGAATTTTCGATATTTTTATTAAAAATGATTATTATTATCGTCGTTTTTATCGTCGTTCTAGTTTTATCTTATTATTATCATTATTATTATCTTTATCAATAAAAGGAATTTATCATTAAAAATTGTTATTTTTTTTATTATTACTATCGTTATTATCGTTAAAGTTAAAATTAGTATTATTATTATTATCCAATTATTATTATTATTATTATTATTATTATTATTATTATTATTATTATTATTATTATTATTATTATTATTATTATTATTATTATTATTATTATTATTAGTATTATTATTATTATTATCATTATTAATATATATATATATCATTTTTTAAAAATGGTTATTGTTATTGTTATTATTATTATTACTATATTATCATTAAGATAATTATTAGTATTATCGTTAATAATGTAACACCTAATTATTTTGATTACTATTATTATCATTATTATGAACACGATATAAAAGACGATTAAAAGCTATTAAACGAAACGATTAGGAAATAATGAGTAAGAGTATCATGATGAAATTAAAATATTATAAGATATTGATTTAGATAAAATTATCGTTCTTATTATTTTTATCATTACTATTATTATTAAAAGTATCGTTAGTATTAAAACTATCATTTTAACAAAAATTATCATTTTAATAGAAATGTCATTGTTACTATAAAATATCATTATTATTATTATTTTAAATAGAATTATTATTCTAAAGAAAATATTAAAAATTATCGTAAATATTAAAGTTATCATAATTAGAATTATCGTTTTATCATAATGTCATCTTAGTAATTATAAATATTGATATTTTTATAATAATAATTATTATTACAAAATAATACAACTTTTACTTACTATCATTACAGATATTATTTTAACAAATAAATATGTGATACAAACATATTTTACTACGTGTAATAACTTACTTTAATAATACCTATCATATTATCTTTATGATATTAAATGAAGCCTATAAATTTTATTACTTAATATATATAAAAGTATATTATATTATATAAATTTAATATAAAATTTTATTTATTAATAAATAAATTATATTATTTACTCTAATAAATCTTTTAAAAATATTTAAAAATATAAAACGATGATATTTAAACTATATATTAATCATGTATAGATTTTTGGAAATTATTTTGAGTCAAATTTACTTTTGTTGACTTTTGCATATTAGTCTCGAGCGTTAGGATTGTGGTACACTATGACTTGGCCTAATTTGTTAGACAAATATTGACCAACACATAATTATATATAATTAATTTAGGTTCGTGAATCCGAGGCCAACCTTGCACTTGTTCAATGACGTTATATGTATTTTTACTACGAAATACAGTATGGTGAGTTTCATTTACTTTTTTACCCTTTATATTTTTGGGACTGAGAATACATGCGCTTTTATAAATGTTTGATGAAATAGACACAAGTAATTGAAACTACATTCTATGGTTGAATTATCGAAATCGAATATGCCCCTTTTTATTAAAGTCTGGTAATCTAAGAATTAGGGAACAGACACCCTAATTGACGCGAATCCTAAAGATAGATCTACTGGGCCTAACAAACCCCATCCAAAGTACCGGATGCTTTAGTACTTCGAAATTTATATCATGTCCGAAGGAGGATCCCGGAATGATAGGGGATATTCTTATATGTATCTAGTTAATGTCGGTTACCAGGTGTTCACCATATGAATGATTATTTTTGTCTCTATGCATGGGACGTATATTTATGAGAACTGGAAATGAAATTCTTGTGGTCTATTAAAATGATGGAAATAAATGATTATGATAAACTAATGAACTCACAAACCTTTTGGTTGACACTTTAAAGCATGTTTATTCTCAGGTGTTAAAGAAATCTTCCGCTGTGCATTTGCTCATTTTAAAGATATTACTTGGAGTCTTTCATAGCATATTTCGAAGAACGTTGCATTCGAGTCATTGAGTTCATCAAAGATTATTATTAAATCAATTTATAGTTGGATAGTGGATATTTTGAAATGGTATGCATGCCTGTCACTTTTCGATGTAAAGAAAGTTTGTCTTTTAAAAACGAATGCAATGTTTGTAAAATGTATCATATAGAGGTCAAATACCTCGCAATGTAATCAACTATTGTGGATCGTTTATAAGTATATGAACGGGTCCTTTCACTAATTATTCATTAAACAAATAAGCTGCATATAATTTCCTTCCTCTTCCCTAAAGCCACGAATTTGGGCAGTCCCAAACACCTAAAAAAAGTTGACATCTTCATCCCCTTCAATCTCCATCAATTGCTTGCTCGTTTGCTTAATCATTTACGTATTCATGATCATCTCGTTCTCCTCTACACGTATCTACTTGCAATTTGTTATTTGAAGGTATAAAACCACTAACCCTAATCTTATTAGATCTGATTTTAATCAATTACAGAGTGTACAAGAGTCTAGTGCTCAATTGATTACGTTTAGAGTTGTCGTTAATCGTTAATTTGATCGATTGTTGACTTTGTTATGAAAAACGAATTTGATTGTTATGAATCTGATTATGTGAGTTTATGCACTGATCATATAATGTATCTAGATGTATATATCTCGAAAAATTAATAAATTTAGACTTTTGATTTGCATGATTTCGTTACCGGATGCTTAAGTTATGATTAATCGAAGTTCGTTAGGGTTTCACATGTAATCCGAATTTTCTGAGTTGCATGCTTTTTGTTTTAGTTTATATAAAGTGTACTACTGTATTCCTTGTGAAAATTTATGCAATTTGGACTTAAGATTTGCGTCAAAGGGTTATGTAATGCTCCCGTTATGTCAAAACGAAGATTTGGTTTTTAAAGTGAGCTGAATCGTTTTCCAAAGTTACATAAAAATTTCTAGAGTGAACTAGGAATTGATTTAGACTTTTATATTCTGGAATAAGTTATTTTATGTGTTCCTTGACATGTTTCATTTGTATGGGAACTTACGAGAATGTGATTTTCCATGAGATATATGCTTGTCTATGTGATGTGTCCGGTTGATGACTGAAAACTGATGAGTCTGTAAAGATTTGCGAAACTGTACAAATTCGCTAAAGAAATGTTTCTGATTATTTTATCACAAAAATTTGTGATGTTTTGAGATGACTCCAATTGGCCGTTAGTAAAAATCTATTTTCTATATTTTATGAAAAATATTTAAAAACTGGCGCGCCGGCAGAAAATTCTGTAATGAACTATGAATAGACACTTTCTGATATTGGACTTTTATTTATCGTATGAGGCTTTGGCCAGACTTTTTGGAAACTATTTTAAGTGTAGTTAAGATCTGGAGTTGTTGATGATTTAATAATTTATGTGCTATGGGCTATAGTTGGATGTTTCTACGACGTACGAATTTCAAAGACATTCTTTAAAGTGCAAAAGTGCAATATGCTTAATTATGACTTGTAAAGTGATACTGGACCTAGGTTTGACATGTTGACCATGTTTTCATGACCAACTGAGATGTTTGACTTTAGTTGACCACTTTGACCGAGTTGACTTCAGGGTTGACTTTGGTTGACTTTTGTTGACTTGCTTGGATTAGTTGACTTTTACTTGTTCGTTGAGTCAGTCTGAGCACTAGGACTTTGCGTACAATATGGGTTAACATAGTATGACCTATATGTGTATACTTAAGATGACTTACATGATTAGGTTTCGTTGTTCGGTCGAGAGTGTTCGACTACAGTACGTTTTGCTAAGATATTTCAGCTGCTTTTGCTAAGGTGAGTCTACAGTCCCTTTTTCATCAACATTTTTGGGATGAGATACATGCTGCTTTTGAAACTATTTCTTAACCTGTTTTTACAACTATTACATATTAGGCACGAGTAACTTACCAAGAATATACATATGAGTTCAGATCAAAAATCCCTTAGCATGATTATATTAGTTACTTTGTAAGCTCGACTTATAAGGACGGTACCGTTAGGTTTGACAAACCTCACCACAACGTTAAACAGGTGCTTATATAGTTGTAACACGTACACTTGATCGGTGTATCGCCAGTATAGGGTAAACTAAAGACGTGTGCTCGGCTCACGCAAAGGTTAAAGCTTTATAATCAAGTGCTCATGATAAGTGTATATTATTACGAAGCTTTTCAAAAATCTCAGGGCCTAACTTACGATGAGTGTTACTTAAAGATGATGTTTACAAACTTGAAACTGGACATGGTAATGTCTACAAATAGATTAAACGAAAAGAACTTTTTGATGACACTCACAGTTGAAACTTGACATCTTATAAACAGTTTATTACTTAGCATTTGCTATATGCAAACTTTTGAGATTAAACCTTAACGGTTTATTCAGATAAATGATTTTGAGAAATGATTTTCGATAAACGATTTATAGAAACTGTTTTATGAAACATACGAGAAATATTTACTCAAACCTGTAGATTCACTAAACTTTATGTTGATCCGTTTTGCTTGTTTTATCTCAGGTATTAGTTGCTTCCGCTATAGAACATTGCTGTTATGTAGAAGTGAAGCCAAGCATTGGGACCAGAGTTAATATGATGTTAGTGGATTCTGACGGGGTATTACATTTTGTGAGGATGACGACTGGTTGCAATTGTTTCTCGATTTCAAGACAGAATAGTTGTAGTAGCAAACAGTGATGGGTTTTGAGGTAGTGAGGATGGCGGTTAAAAGGTGATGCAAGGTGGTGGTGATCGGATGATGTTGGTGGTCCGAAGGTGATTCTACGGTTGTTGATGATGGTTGTATTAATCTGTAATAAAACTGAATAGTAGCACACAGTTCACAAGTGTTCGTGGGTGTAGCAGGATCGATGGTGGTGATCCTAAATTGAAGATGGTTACGGTGGTGATTGATTTCACTATGGTGGTCATCGATGATGGTGAAGATTCGGGTGATGATAACCGACGGTATTGTTTATAGTGATCGACAAAAAAAATGAAACAAAGTGGTGTCATGGTGATTTGTGATGGAGAGGTGGTGGGTTGTTCGAACTAGGACAGCGAGTAGCATAAACGGGTTGCAGAGAATCAAACAAGGATAGTGATGATGACTTAGGTGGTTATGGTTGCAGCTTGAAGTAGACCGAATAAAAGATAATAGGGTGGCGGTTGGGTGTGAGATCAAGGGTGGTGATCAAAGTGGGTTTTGATTTCATGTTTGAGTAACGAGAATCGTATGGGTTCGGTTGCGGTTGTAGTCAACTTGTCTATGGATTAGGAAGTCGACTGAATCAACCTCGGTCTGGGTTTACAGGAGATAGAAGAAAAAGAAAGGAAAATAATAAAAATATTTTGAAATTGGTGGTTTTTGTTTACTGAAACAAGTTGATGGTTGATCATGTAAAGTATGTGTCTGTATATATATCATAGATATTAGACAAAGTGGTAAGGAGTTTTATATTAATTATAAATTAATCACATGTTTAGAAATGAAGGACAATGTATAAATAGTATAGCAGCCATTACTTTGGCATATTATCAGTCGACATATATATATATATATATATATATATATATATATATATATATATATATATATATATATATATATATATATATATATATATATATATATATATATATATATATATATATATATATATATATATATTAGGGATAGTATTTTGTGGTCCGTTGTTAATCAGTGGCGGATAAAAGTCTTCAGAAAAATCCCAAATTTTAAGATTAATTATCTTTAATTATTTCAGTCTTTATGGTATAAAATTCGGTCATTAACTATTAAATAAAATTTACATTAATTATTCACTCCCAACCCTAGGTAAAAATATAAAAAGTCTTAAAATTCAATAAATGGTTCCTAAATACATTTTTAATAAGTCTATAATTTGTAAAACTCATTTTCGTATCACCGTTTATTTTAAAATTACATAAATTTGAATTTAACTTGCTTAATATCAATTGAAACATCAAACGAGTATTACAATCATTTAATATTTATTTTTAATATACTTTATTTATATATAGAGATATATTTTAAATAATTATTATTATAATATCCTATTTTTATTTTATTAATTATTAATAACAACAACATATAATACTTCAAATTATATTTCAAATTATTATTTATATATACATACACACATATCTATTTACAATTAATTGTTTGTGAATCGTCGAAAATAGTCAAAGGTCAAATGCATTCATATAAATTGTTCCAAAATTTTGAGACTCAGCTTTACAGACTTTGCTTATCGTGTCAGAATCATAATAAGATTAAGTTTAAATTTGGTCAAAAATTTCTGGGTCGTCACAGTACCTACCCGTTAAAGAAATTTCGTCCCCAAAATTTGATCGAGATTGTCATGGCTAACAATGAAAATGTTTTCATGACGAATATGAGTTGATAAATATAGTTTATCACCAATGAGTAATATAGATACAATAATTCGGTTACTCGAAGAGTACGAGTGAAGCTATCACAAACGAGTGAAATGAAAAATAGAGATTCGCCTTGAATTTTGACGTAGTCAAGGTTGAATTCCGGAATTCAAGGGATTTAAAGTAAATTTTCTAAATCTATAAGATTTGATTCTTCGGTAAATAAGGGAATTAGGATTCTCTTTGGTTAAATGTGATAATCTGATTTGATTGCCCTGTCGGATATTTCTCTATAAATCCACTCCCTTCGTTTCCTTTATATTTTGGTGTTCCATCCTTTTGTTTTCCTCTTCCCGACTTTATGTCAAGCGAATCATGGTCCAGAATTCGTAGGTATGGAGTTTCGAATGAACATGACTAATGTTCTAAGAAAGAGATTGTAATAGCACGATTTTGATTGGTTAAATTACCATAATCACGAAAGATAGAACTATCAATAATATATGTTATTGATAGTTTTAGAGATTAGATAAAATGTAAGAGTCGTGTAACATGGCACATGATGACGTTATAGTCTGTGAACCATCATGTTCCATTAGAAACTCAGTATGACTTATTGTAATATAATCACGTTGATCAAGTGTCATTATATTATACTAACTCATGCTTCAATTCCCAACACTACTTCAAAAACATTCATAATTTAAACTCGAAGGTTTACAGAATATAGAAACTAAACAGTTTCTTATATGATGCAATACATATAGCGTGAGGAGATAAATAATTTCAGATAAGAATAGTTATGAAAATATCTTCAGAAATATCGAGGACATTTATAATGCAAGATACGATGATATCTTAAAATTTCTAATATCGATGGATGATGAAGAAGATTTGTCCTTAAAGGTTTAGAGTCAGGAGTAAGGTATTCAATAATAATTTCAGCAGATACTGAATCATTTGGATTCTTTAAAGGCAGGTTTAGTCTTTGTGATATGTCCACAGCCTCCTTCATGTTCTGCTCAATCCGTTTTCTAGTTTCAAACCTTCTCTTTTTCTGAGCTTTGCCAACACATTATTCTTTATCATCAAACTTTTGACAGTTACGGTTGTCTATAGTTTTTGCTGCTTCATTCAGCTTTTTCAAAATTCAGTATGTTGATTCGTAGACTGGATGCTTTTCAGAATTTCAAAATTGAGGATTAAAATTCCCAGGAGTTATACGTTATATGTATATATTTAACTATTGAAATGAAAACGCTGCGAGATTCAAGATTAGTGATTGATGATTCCCGGTAGTTGGTATGGCAATTATTGCTATAGGATGTAGATGAATACATGATAGGGTTTCAATGAATACATAAAGTGATTTGTCGAAGAGACTTATGCCAAGGATACTGAAATTGCCGGTATGTTTACTGCTAATATGGTAGGACATAAAAGGTTCCCCGGTAACGATGATGAAAAAGGCAATCGTATATATCAAGGTTATAATAAGGCTAGTCTGACTGAAAAGTCGAAGTTGACTTGCTGGAGCTGTGACAAAATTGGCTAATTTGGAAAGAGATTGCAAAGTTATTTTCGGTAATACTAACGCTAAAGGAATTAGCATAGCTACGTGTTAAATGTTTACTCAGTTTCTGAGAATTTTTCAGGTTCATAACTATATTCATAAATCTTTCCTTCCGTAAATGAAGTGCGGTTGGTTCATCCTCTCGATTGAGGTGTTTTAAAGAATCATGAAAGGTTTAAACACAGATTGTAATCATCAAGATACAAATGAGGTTTAAGATGAAATCAAGTGGAAAAATTGAAGAAATGTTTAGTTTTATATGTTATAATCAATATTTTAATTCATTTTAATTGTCCAATGTTGGTAGTCCATAGTTAGTAATTCAACAATTCATATATAGTTTAATATATAATATTCGAATTAATTAATACTTGTCGTGACCCATTATATACATGACTCAGACTCGATCACAACTCAAAGTATATATATTATTTAGAATCAACCTCAACCCTGTATAGCTAACTCGAACATTACCGCATATAGAGTGTCTATGGTTATTCCAAATAATATATATAGATGACGTCAATATGATATGTCAAAAAATTGTATATATGTCCCGATTTATACGACGATATTTAAAGTGCGTAAAATAAATAACAGAAATTAAATGACGATAAAAAAAATTGGAAGAATTAAAATTGCGATAAATAAATTGCGATAAATAAAATGTAATACGAAATTAACAGTTAGCTAGGAATAGTTAGCGTGGATTCTTAACAGAATTTCTCACAGTTAATTTGTTTGTTTCTAATAAATTTTTATTTTGTCAAATGTTTTCTTCATTATGCCACTTGTTGGATTCTGATAGGTCAAAATCCAAATATGAAATTGAATGAAAATGGTTATTCTGCGATGAAAGGATACGTATCGGTGGATGTAATTAGGATAGTAAATGACTGTTGAATCAGATTTGAAAGAATGAACAGTGTAACTTATTAATGTGAAATCTAAATATTCCTCGGGTATTACCTACCCATTAAAATATTTTCACCATTAACAGTTTGTACAAAAGAATTTTTTATTACAATCTTTATGAAAACATATATACATATATATTTTCTTCAGATGTAACCATGGATTTAATGAGTCAATATGATATTAAACTCATTTGATTTACCATTAGAACAAGAATATATCATCTCTAAAACATTAGAGATTACATAATCGTTAAGTCGAACGAAGATAAATGATGTAGAACGTCATGTAGAACGAAAATAATTGATGTAGAATAGATGTGATTATGCTCGAGGTACATAATGAGATGTTGAGGTGGGTGAAGTTGAAACTTAGGTTGTTGGTGGTACTGGTACTGTTGGTGATGGTGATGTTGCCGAAGCTGGTAAATTTTGCACCATATTCTCCAAAGCTACTACTCGTGCGCGAAGCTTGTTGACTTCTTCTATTACACCGGGATGGTTGTCGGTTCGGACGAGCGGATGAATAAGATCTAGAATCTGAGATAGTATAGAATCGTGACGAGATACTCTGGAAATGAGAGAGAAAATGGTGTCTCGGATAGGTTTGCCGGTAAGTGCTTCAGGTTCATCGTCAAGAGGAAAATGTGGTGGATGGAAGGGATCACCTTCTTCGCGTCTCCATTGATTAAGTCGATTACGAACCCATCCCCAATTCATCCAGAATTGATGATGGCTGATTGGTTGATCCATTCCGGTTACATTGCTTTTGGAGCTCAAGTGAAACTCCATTTCGTAATAAGAGGGACTTGAACGAATGAATAAAGGATTTTTCGATATGAAATGATTTCGGCTATCGGATGGTATTCTAATTATATATATATATATATATATATATATATATATATATATATATATATATATATATATATATATATATATATATATATATATATATATATATATATATATATATATATATATAGAGAGAGAGAGAGAGAGAGAGAACAAAAGATTTCATAGCTTACGGAGGAATTTTTGGAATATGTCAGGCAAAGTTTACAGTAACAGATACGATAAGATATGAATTTTTGTCTATACACTATTTATGCAATCAATGTAGTAAGATGTGTCTAGACTAAGAATGATAAGATGGTAATTTCCTAAAATGATAAGCATGTAATTTCTGACAAGAAATGATAAGCAAGACTTTTTGACATGCAGACACGGTCGAAGTCCAGACTTACTAATACATCCTAACAACTATCAGTTAGACACATTAATGCAAGACCTGGTTCGCTAAGACCACCGCTCTGATACCACCTGTAGAGACCCGTCCTAATCCATCTGGACAAATACATTACATTTGGTTACATCTTCGACAACTTGTTTTGGATGAGGCTCATAAGTCTAGATACTCTATTCATCCTGGTTCAGGAAAGATGTATCAGGATCTTAAGGAGTTGTATTGGTGGCATAATTTGAAAGGTGATTGATGTTTGCAGCGGGGTATACGAAATAGCTATTAATTTTAGCAGGAAATACTATTAAATATGATACAATTTTACACAAGATATTTATTTATTTAGAGAATGGATATACTTAAACCTTGCTACAACACTTATAGGTAGTGTACCTAATCGTACAGTAGTGTAGTTTTTAGTAAGTCCGGTTCGTTCCACAGGGAATCTTTTTAAACAAAGCTTAACGCTATATTAGTTTACTTTTATAAAAATACAAATATATATATATAAGTAATATTATTATTATAAAAGGGGGGTTTTTACAGTTTAATGACCGGTTTGTCGATTTTAAAACTTTAGTCATAGTTAAAACCAAATGTAAAATATTAAAAATAAATACAAGACTTAAATTAAAGCGTAAAGTAAATAACGATAATGAAATTGCGAATAATAAAAGTTCGATAAAATAAACTTGAAAAAGTACGATAATTAAAAGTGCAATTAAATAAAATAACAATAAAAAATGCGATAATTAGAAGTGCAATTAAATATAAAATAAAGAAAATTAAATATGAAATAAAAGAATTATGCTTATTTAAACTTCCGTAATCATGATGTTTGACTTGTTGATTTTAGTTTTATGCCCATGGGTTAATTGTCCTTTGTCCTGGATTATTTAATATGTCCGTCTGGTTTTTGTCCATAACAGTCCATCAGTCATAAATATAAAGTGCGAGTATCCTCGTCAAATTATTCTTATACCTGAAGTTAAATATTCCAACTAATTGGGACTTAAACTGTAACAAGATTTTAATACTTTGTTTAATAATTACACCAGGATGTCGACTGAGTGTAACCCAAGGTTTTAATATTTTGTTATCAATTATACCAAGTGTCCTTGTACATAATTTCACCCCTGTTTTAATTATTCTAGTGGCTATTAATCCATTCCCGTGTCCGGTTAAATGAACGATTATTCGTACATATAAATACCCCGCCCATCGTGTCCGATCGAGTGTATATGGTAATTTATAGGGACGCCCAATTGTAAATCTTTATATTAACATTAACAAACTATCATTTAGTTAAACAAATATAAAGCCCATTAATAGCCCATAGTCTAATTTCCACAAGTGTCGTTCTTTTGTCCAAACCCCAATTATGGTACAAAGCCCAATTACCCAAATTTTAGTAATTAGCCCAACATCATGATTACTTCGGATTAAATAAGCATAATAATAACTTAGCTATGAGACATTAAATTAAAAAGGTTGAACATAACTTACAATGATTAAAAAATAGCGTAGCGTTACACGGACAGAATTTCGACTTACACCCTTACAACATTCGCTAACATACCCGTATTATTAGAATTAAAATTAAAATTAAAATTAAAATTAAAATTATAATATATATATATATATATATATATATAATACGTTTATGAGAGAAGAAGAAAAAAGATGATAAAAATGATCAGAATTTGGTTGGCTTTATAGGGAGTTTCAAAACTTGGGGCTCCGCGACTCGCGGCCCTTTTGGCCTTCAAACTCCGCGAGTCGCGGAGTTTGTAAATACAGCTCACCAGCTTTTGGCTCTTTGTTTGTCGACGATTTTTATTTATTTATATAATATATAAATAATTATAAGAATTATTTAAATATTATATTATATTTATGTGCATAGTTGACTTGTAATTTTTAGTCCGTTGCGTCGAGCGTTGAGAGTTGACTCATGTCCCGGTTTCGGATTTTCGAACGTCCTTGCGTACAATTTTATATTTTGTACTTTTCGTTTTGAATCTTGTACTCTTGTAATTTCGAGACGTTTCTTATCAATAATTGGAACCACTTTGATTGTCTTTTGTACTTTTGAGCTTTTTGGTCATTTGCGTCTTCAATTCGTCGAATCTGTCTTTTGTCTTCACCTTTTATTATTTAAACGAATATCACTTGTAAATAGAACAATTGCAACTAAAAGTTTGTCTTTCTTGAGGAATAATGCTATGAAATATATGTTCGTTTTTAGCATTGTCAAATATTCCCACACTTGAGCGTTGCTTGTCCTCAAGCAATATCGTCTTGAAATACTAGAATCACTTCTTTATTCTTCACACTTTGTACATCAGTGATTTCTATACGGTGGTATAAACAATGGTAGTAACGATATGGTTTACAGTCCCATATGACTATAAAAATTTAGATCCATTAAGGAAATTGGATCTTTATGAAAACATTTGATCTTTTGAAAATTAAATCTAGTTTTTACCCTAGATAAGTTTTCTGGAATAACCCTTCACCGGTGTTTGCAAAATATTTTTGTGGGTTTGGTGGGTTTCAGATTTGAAAATTTTAGCTCATAATTTATTACCCTAGATAAGTTTTCCGGAATAACCCTTCACCGGTGTTTGCAAAATATTTTTGTGGGTTTGGTGGGTTTCATATTTGAAAATTTTAGCTCAAAACTTGTGGTTTTGTGTCACCCACTTGCTAACCTTGTATTTGGAAAGCAACACATCCAGTTTACTTGTCCCGTATATTACCTTTCGGTAAACTACCGTCCGGTTGTAAAGGAAAGCGTTGAACAAGCAACTGTTAAGGCAATGTCCCCTGACATGCTTTTAATTATGGTCTATAACGTGTCGGACGCAATTACTATCCTTGGTAGGAGCAATAGTAAAGCTCACCCTTATGATTTTTTGGTCTGGCACAAGGTCCTGTCTTTGACCATGCTATGCAACCACCGTTCTTACGGTTGACACCCGATTTAGTTCAGGTGACCTAATGAATTCCAGGTGAATTCCTAGGATTTCACGTTCAATGGTAATGAACGCATTGAAAATAGGGTTTTCAGAAAACAAATCGGTTTGTAATTTTGATCAAAATATTTTCTCGTTCAAGCTCGAGTTTAGATATCATTGAATTCCATGAGTTTGAATTCTCAATCTTTAAGGTCAATCTCAAGGATTGAGTAATATCAGGCTTAAAAGCTGATTTTTGATCTTTTAAGGAGATTATCCTTTCTGGGGATCTGATTCATTAGTCTTATCCAGCTAATTTGCATGGTGCCCCCCATTGTACGAGATAAATCCTTCTCATGGTTAGGATAAATCTGACCACTTGGCGACCCTGTTTAATGCTGAGGTCCGTGGATTTCCTGCTGATTTTAGTGATGACTTTTTGTAGATTTTTCGTCAACCTACAGCTGGTCTAGACGACAACTTCTTGACCTAAATCAAGAAGCGCGTTTCTTTTTTGGAAGACTTTACTTCCTTTTAATGATGGAATTGATTCATCGTGTAGATCCATCTTTTCTTTTCTTTCATCGGGTAAAACAGTTTAGTTTAGTCCAAAGCAAAAGTATTTTCAGTTATTTGTTACAGATATATGTGACATATGTTTAAGATAACTTGGTAAATTTTCCCACACTTGGCTTTTATTTTCCTTTTTATCGTCCTCTATTCCATTTTAAATGAATTTTAACATTTTGGTTTGTTTCTCAATTTATGTCCTTTCTGAGGTAACAATAATTTCGGTGTTAAAACCTAGTTTTATTGTTCATAAATATGTATAAACATGATTTTGAGTTCATTTAATTGAAAATTTTTAAAAATTTTACTAGAATTGGGTAGTCAGTATATAAGACTAGGGCTGTTCTTTATTATCAGAGAGCACTAGATTCTAATACAACTACTGCTTTACTAGTATTTTTAATGGTAACCAAGTGTATAAAGTAAAAAATTTTAAAATTCGAAAGAATTTAACCCCTTCCCACACTTAAGATCTTGCAATGCCCTCATTTGCAAGAAATCAGTAACAATTTAAATTATTGAGGGTGATTTGTGTGAAAATGATTAAATTTTACCAAAGTTTCCAAACATATTGGCGTTTGTTTGCTGAATGATAAATGGTGCATATCATTTGTTCATTCCGTCTTGTTGTTATTTCACATATATTTTGCATCTTGTCGTCAAAATTAGTTGCTTTTGCTGAACTTAATGCCAGTCTTTGAAAATGCGTTATTTTACCCTGTTGTGTACATAAGATAAACTGCAAACATATATACATATTTTTGAAGTTTGGTATATTACCCCACATTCAAAAATTATTAAAATCTAAGAATAAAAGTTAGAA
Source organism: Rutidosis leptorrhynchoides (assembly GCF_046630445.1). NCBI lineage: Eukaryota > Viridiplantae > Streptophyta > Magnoliopsida > Asterales > Asteraceae > Rutidosis > Rutidosis leptorrhynchoides. The sequence goes on from NC_092343.1 coordinate 348,979,282, forward strand.
AATTATAAAAACTATTACAATATTAACATAAGTATTAAACGTATCAATATTACAAATTACAAAATAAATAAAACTAAGTAGACTAGGGATGATATTGATACCAATAGGGGTTCCAAGCATAACCATAGGAGCTATAGAATGCTTCGGCAGGGTTATACGTAGGATACGGTGGTTGCATCTCTATAGACCAGGGAGGGGATATGGGTTTTGGTGTAGGAATATAGTTTCTACCTATACGTTGGCAATGAGCTATGATTTGGTTTTGATGAACTTGCCAATCTTCAAATGCTCTCTGTCTAGCATTTTCGTACTCCTGTGAAGCTATAAACCTTTGCATTTCTTGCATCTCATTTCCCCCTCCTACATTACCTTGCTGTTGGTTTCTCTCAACCTGTGGATGTCTACCATGGTATTGTACTGCGGCGTTATTTCGCCTCTTCAAAACTTTCGCACCATGGTATACATTTAAACCTATTGTATCGCGGGGTTCTGGTTCTTCTACTAATAATCCCCCCCGACTTATATCCACACCGAAATATTCAGCAATCAAAGTAATAAAAATACCACCTCCTATTATGCTATGCGGTCTCATCCCCCTAACCATAGCTGATAAATAATAACCCACACAATAAGGTATACTTACAGCGCTTTATGGGTCTCGAATACACATATGGTAAAACAAATCCTGTTCATTTACCTTTTCCTTGTTCTTACCTCTTTGTGTAATCGAATTAGCAAAAAACCTATGAATCACTCTTAATTCAGCTCTATCTATATCCAAATAAGAGTAATTTCCCCCTTTGAATCGGTGATGGCTTGTCATTTGACTCCATACACCGTGTGTATCAAAATTTTCATCTATCTTTCTACCATTTAGTATCAACCCTCTACAATCGGCAGATGCTAACTCCTCAGGCGTATATATACGTAAAGCCTGAGCCATGTCTAGTAAAGACATGTGGCGCATCGAACCTCCTAATAAAAATCTAATAAAAGATCGATCGGTTAAACTAGCTACCCGATCATTTAATTCTATACTACACAACAATTCTTCACACCATACTTTATATACAGGTCTACGCATGGTGAATAAACGTACCCAGTCGTTAAAAGTGGAATTACCATACCTCTGTACAAGTAATTCCCTAATTGGCCCAGCCAATTCTACAGCTTCTAAGGGTCCCCATTCTATGACCCTAAGTACCTCAACAACCTTAGAATGAAGAGTATGCAAACCCCTTTGGTATTTTGGATAATCTATCCAAAGTCTGTCAAATCTCAGGTTCGGGTGCAACTCTTCCAAGTGCATATCAGAAAATGTCATGACTGGATGAGGTATATCTTGCTTGTAGTAGTTATCCACCTCCTGTTGTTCCGCATTCTCAGCAGGAGCATTGCGAGTTTGGGATGAAGATTCACCCCTTTCAGTCTGCAAAACACATCAAACACAATTTTTGTGCATCCAAATATGCATTAGTGTCAGCAAAATCATCAATCAAAATAATTACAATGACATGATCAATTTATATCAAACTTAAGCTCATTTTCACATTTTTATCAAATCTACACTTTTTCAAATAAGCATATACGAAAATGTTCGCCAAGTTCATAAGCATTCAACTCAAATAACATGTCAAAATAATCATTACTAGCAATTAAACAAGTTTCAAATGGCATTATCTCTCAAAAATCAAGTTCATGAATTTTAGACTTGAAAAAGTCCACTTTAATTCTCAAAATCATGTTTAGGCTCAAAGTTTGGATCATTTAACTACCTAAACATGTTACACTACTTAATTTAGCAACAATTCATGACAAAAATCGGCCATAACCTGTTTATATCAAAAAGCCCCAAATTTGCTCAAGAACACAAACCCTAGATTACTATAAATTTGAAGTTTAAGGTTTCTAATCATGTAAAATAGCATCAATCTAGGTTATACAAGCATAATACATAAACAATTTAAGCATAATTACACTAAAAAGCATCAAAATCAAATTGGGAAAAAAAATTGCTCAAGAACACTAATTTCGGATTAAATGGTGTTTAGGTGTAGAAATTTACCGTTTTTCTTGAGTAATTCCTTGATAGCATCCTTCTCAACATGATTTTAGTAAAAGATTTGATGATTAACGGTTAAAAATTGTGATTTTGGGGGTTTTTTTCGTGTATTTTCGGTAGTTTTTTCGGCTGTTCTTTGCAGTATGTTTTTGTGGTGTGTGGTTTGAGCTGTTCGTTCAGCTTTATTTTTTTTCTATAAATTGGTCCCTCCGCGAGTCGCGGGGTTTAAAGCTTCAAACTTCGCGAGTCGCAGAGTTTGGTATTTTTTTTTTTTTTATAACTTATACTAATTAAAACAATTAAGTAATTAATTTTAAAATTTTGTTTCCCTTGTTATTTAGGACGAGGTCGTTTAGGATCGATGTCCTAGTCCGTCCTTCGACAAAATTTTAAAATTAATTACTTTTTGTAGCGATTGTTTTAAAAGCTAAGATTTTTGGTTTTTTTTTTTTTTTTTGTCATACTTTAATTCAATAAGATTAAAAAAATAATGATAATAAAAGTTCTCGTCCCTCCCTCGGGTAAAGCAATTTCGGTTCAAAGACCTAGTCTTCAACTTACGACGAATTTTAAAAATCATATTTTTAACTTAATGAGATAAAGTAAATTTTTGTTTTTAAATTCACACAATTTAAATATAAAATTCAAAATTAATATTAAAAATTCACACCAAACTTAAAAATTGAAATGCATAAAATTAAAAATTCATATTTTAAAAATTAAAAATTCACACCAAACTTATATTAATTTTTCAAATATTTACAATTTTAAATATATTGTTTTTACAAAGTTTACAATATTAATTTAAGATTTATATATTAATTTTAAAAACATGGTAAAAATAAAATTAAAAATCTTTTTGGCTTTTCATCCCACTTTTATCAATCAAATATTATCAAAAATATGCGCCCCTCTTTTCGGTAAAGTAATTTCGGTTCCAAGACCTAATTTAACTCATGACGAATTTTTGAAATATTTTGGGTTGATTGATTAAAGATATTTATACCTTAAGAATAAACGTTAAATTTCGCAGTGATGTAATAAATTTTTGAATGATATCAATAATTTCGGTCGCCAAACCTAATTTTATTCAATACCAATTTAATACTTTATAGCGAACAAATTAGCGTTTATTATCAAAAGGTTAAAAATAAAAATAAAAACAAAAACTGTACAGACTTACCTGTGAAATAGATTTCTTAGTTATATGATCTATCCCATTCATAAGATAGTCGGTTTAATTGGTTTTCCATAGCTACATAGGCGTAACCTCGAGCATTCAGTGTCTTTTCTTCTAAACATATGAACGGTCCGTCTCTGCATAAAGTAACAAATTCGGTATTTGAATAGGTTTGTTTATTTGAACATTTACCTCCATGTGACCATTTTCCGCATTTGTGACATCTTTCTAGGTGTCGTGCTCTTCTTTTTGCTGCGGATTTTGATTTTCCTTTACCAAATTGTAACGTATTATCTTCGCATCTGGATTCTTTTCTTACTCTGTCCATTCTTTCTCTGATTACTGATACTATTTCACTCGAAAGTGTGTCATTATTACGTTTAGTGATCAAAGCGTGTAGCATTAGACCATGGTTTAGTTCACAGGCAGTCTTCATTTTGTAAAAACCTAAAAAAAATAAAAATTCAGAATGGGGGGAGAAGACTAGTTCTTTAGGGTCTGCTAGGGAAAGACCATTCGGGTTCCATTTTCGAGAACTACACGAAAACAGACAATCTAACTCTATCAGAAATACATATTATCCTTTAAAGACTTGATTCTCCCCACACTTAGTTAGCTGTGGTGTCAAAATTGTGATTAACTTCGTTGTCGACTTCCATCGGACCATGTATGTAATGTTTAACTCTGTGACCATTAACTTTAAATTCAATCCCATTTGAATTTATCAATTCTAATGTTCCGTATGGGAAAACTCTTTTGACTATGAATGGTCCAGACCATCTTGATTTCAATTTTCCAGGAAATAGCTTGAATCGTGAATTGAAAAGAAGAACTCTGTCTCCTTCTTTAAATTCTTTTGAACTTCTGATTCTTTTATCATGCCATTTCTTCATTCTTTCCTTATAGATTAACGAATTATCGTATGCTTCATGTCTTAATTCTTCTAATTCGTTTAGTTGACTTAATCGTAGACTTCCAGCTTCATGTAAATCAAGATTACATGTCTTCAAAGCCCAAAATGCTTTGTGTTCAATTTCTACTGGAAGATGACATGCTTTTCCATAAACAAGTCTAAAAGGTGTGGTTCCAATTGGAGTTTTGTAGGCTGTTCTAAAAGCCCAGAGTGCATCCTCCAATTTAATGGACCATTCCTTTGGATTTGATCCTACGGTTTTCTCTAGAATACGTTTTAAAGCTCGGTTGGTATTTTCAACTTGTCCACTTGTTTGTGGATGATATGCGGTGGAGATTTTATGAGTTACTCCATATCTTTTAAGAACTTTCTCAAGTTGATTATTACAGAAATGAGTACCCCGATCACTTATTAAAGCTTTCGGTGTTCCAAACCTTGCAAAAAGACGTTTTAAAAAGTTGACTACAACTCGTGCATCGTTAGTTGGGAGAGCTTGTGCTTCCGCCCATTTAGATACATAATCAATGGCTACGAGTATATATAGATTATTATGAGATTTTGGAAATGGACCCATAAAGTCAATGCCCCAAATGTCAAATACTTCACATACTTGGATGACATTTTGTGGCATTTCATCACGTTGACTTATTTTTCCGGCCCTTTGACAAGCATCACAGGATTTGCAAAGAAGGTGTACGTCTTTGTAAATTGTAGGCCAATAGAATCCATCATCATAAACTTTTCTTGCTGTTAGTTGAGGCCCTTAATGCCCTCCAGTTGGTCCTGTGTGACAATGGTTTAAAATTTTACTAGCTTCATCTCCAAATACACATCGGCGTATTATTCCATCGGGACAACTTTTAAACAGATGTGGATCTTCCCAAAAATAGTGTTTTATATCACTGAAGAATTTCTTTTGTCTTTGGTACGATAATCCTTTTTCAAGGAATCCACAAACTAAGTAGTTTGCATAGTCTGCAAACCATGGAATTTCATTATAATCTATCTTCAATAGATATTCATCAGGAAAGTTGTCTTGTATGGCCGATTCATTTAGAACTTCTAATTCGGGATTTTCAAGACGAGAAAGATGATCAGCGGCGAGATTTTCTGCTCCTCTTTTATCTCAGATTTCAATATCAAACTCTTGTAAGAGTAAGATCCAACGGATTAATCTTGGTTTAGCATCTTGTTTCGAAAATAGGTATCTAAGAGCAGAATGGTCGGTATAGACCACCGTTTTTGCTAGAACGAGATATGATCGAAATTTGTCAAAAGCAAAGACAATAGCAAGGAGTTCTTTTTCAGTAGTTGTATAGTTCGTTTGTGCTCCTTGTAACGTCTTACTAGCATAATATATAGGTTGAAATCGTTTTTCAATCCTTTGTCCTAAAACGGCTCCCATTGCAAAATCACTTGCATCGCACATTAGTTCAAATGGTAGATTCCAATTTGGTGTTATCATGATCGTCGCATTAGTGAGTTTTTCTTTAAGAATATTAAAAGATTTGATACACTCATCTGAAAAGATGAATGGAGCATCCTTTTCTAGGAGTTTATTCATAGGAGTGGCAATTTTAGAAAAATCTTTTATGAAACGTCGGTAAAAACTGGCATGCCCTAGAAAACTCCTAACTCCTCTAACATTGGTGGGATGTGGAAGTTTAGCAATTACATCTACTTTAGCTCTATCCACTTCAATTCCTTCTTTTGAAATTTTATGACCAAGAACGATGCCTTCTTTAACCATGAAATGGCATTTTTCCCAATTAAGTACTAGATTTGATTGTTCGCATCTAATAAGCATTCATTCAAGATTAACTAGACATGATTCAAATGTATCACCGAAGACTGAAAAGTCATCCATGAAAACTTCCATGCATTCTTCTATCATGTCGTGAAAAATCGCCATCATACACCTTTGAAAGGTTGCAGGGGCGTTACAAAGTCCAAATGGCATGCGTTTGTAAGCAAAAGTACCATAAGGGCACGTGAATGTGGTTTTCTCTTGATCTTCGGGTGCTATTAGAATTTGAAAATATCCGGAAAATCCATCTAGAAAACAATAGTAACTATTTTCGGCTAATCTTTCCAACATTTGATCAATAAAAGGTAAGGGAAAGTGATCTTTTCTGGTGGCGTCATTTAATTTTCTATAATCAATACATACACGCCATCCTGTTACAGTCCTAGTAGGAATAAGCTCATTTTTTTTCATTTGTAATGACAGTCATGCCACCCTTCTTAGGCACGCATTGTACTGGGCTTACACATGGACTATCAGAAATTAGATAAATTAGACCTGCATCTAGCAGTTTAATAATCTCTTTTTTAACTACATCTTGCATATTAGGATTTAGTCTTCGTTGGCGTTGCACATATGTTTTATGACTTTCTTCCATAAGGATTTTATGTGTGCAACACGAAGGAATTATTCCTTTAATATCATGAATCTTCCATGCAATGGCTGGTTTATGAGCTTTCAACACAGAAATGAGTTGTGATTTCTCATTTTCATTAAGAGAAGACGATATTATTACAGGTAATTCAGATTCACCATGTAAATAAGCGTATTCCAAATGGTTTGGAAGTGGCTTTAACTCTAATTTCGGAGGTTCTTCTATCGATGATTTGTATCGATATCTGTCTTCTTCTTTTAGCATTTGAATTTCTTCTGTTGTTGGTTCATATCCATTAGCTATAAGTGTAGCTAACATTTCAGCTTCATCAATTGGTTCATTACCTTCTCCTAAAGAACATTCTCCTGTTCCTTGTAATTCTGGAAATTCTTCTAACAATTCTGCATGTGCATTTATAGTTTGAATATAATAACATGTATCATCTGCAGATTGTGGTTGTTGCATTGCTCTATCAACTGAAAAGGTAACACTCTCATCCTCTATACTTAGGGTCAATTTCTTACCGAACACGTCTATCATTGCTTTAGCCGTGTTTAAGAATGGTCTTCCTAATATGAGAGGAACTTGAGAATCTTCTTCCATGTCCAGAACAACAAAATCTACTGGAAATACTAAAGTACCAACTTTAACTAGCATGTTCTCCATTATCCCTCTAGGATATTTTATTGATCTATCGGCTAGTTGTATGCTTATTCTGGTTGGTTTCAATTCTCCAAGGTCTAGTTTAGCATATAGTGAATACGGCATTAGATTTATACTAGCACCTAAGTCTGCCAATGCTTCTATTGAACTAAGACTACCCAGAAAACATGGAATTGTGAAACTTCCTGGATCAGATAGTTTTTCTGGTATCTTATTCAACAGCACTGCTAAACAATTAGCATTCATGGTAACAACCGAGAGTTCTTCCATTTTCTTTCTATTTGAGATTAGATCTTTCAAGAATTTAGTATATCTAGGCATTCCTGAAATCACATCAATGAAAGGAAGATTTACATTTATCTGTTTAAACATATCCAAGAATTTGGATTGCTCGGCTTCAAGTTTCTCTTTCTTCATTTTACTCGGGTAAGGAAGTGGTGGTTGGTATGGTTTAACATAAGGTTTAGCCTTAGCTGTGTTATCTTCATTAACCTTTTCAACTACTGGTTCTTTTTCCTTATGTTGATTAGGTTGTGGTTCTTGTGGAGCAGGAATATCTTTATCAGAAGTTACAGGTATTTCAGGTGGTTTAAGTGTTGTACCACTTCTTGTGGTAATGGCTTTAGCTGTTTCATTCCGGGGGTAAGCATTTGTATCACTAGGTAAACTTCCCGATTTTCTTTCACCTATTAACCTTGCTAGGTTACTTACTTCTTGTTCCAGATTTTGAATAGAAGCTTGTTGATTTCTAAATGCTTGAGCATTTTGTTCATTGGTTTGTTTTTGAGGTGTGAAAAACCGCGTTTGAGTTTCAACTAGCTTCGTCATCATATCTTCTAAATTCGGCTTTTTATCATCTGTTTGTTGTGGTGGTTTGTTTTGAAAATTAGGTCTTTGCTGATTGTAAGTATTATTGGATACTTGTTGATTGCTAGGACCTTGTTGGTTGTTGTATGGAATATTTCGGTTATAATTCTGGTTTTGATTGTAAATTGGTCTTGGCGGTTGATAATTATTCTGATAATTATTTCCAGGCCTTTGGTTTATGTATGAAATATTCTCTCTTTGTTCCATTGTTAATTCAATACTGAGACAATCTTTTGTCAAATGTGGTCCTCCACACTGCTCACAACTAATTCGTATTGAGTGAAAATCTTTAGTCATCTTTTCCATTCGTCTCTCCACAGCATCTATCTTTGCGGAAATGGAATCTAAGTCATTGCTAGAATTGGCTCTAGCTGCTTTAGATGATCTAATGATATCTTTTTCTTGGTGCCACTCATGTGAGTGGGAAGCAGTGTTATCAATAATTTTGTAAGCATCAGTTTCGGTTTTCTTCATAATAGAACCACCAGCTGCTATATCTATATCTTTCCTTGTAGTGATGTCGCATCCTTGGTAGAATATTGGTACTATTTGACAGGTGTCTAAACCATGTTGCGGACATCCTCTTAATAACTTTCCATATCTTGTCCACGCCTCATATAGAGTTTCATTCGGCTTCTGTGTGAACGTAACAATTTCTGCTTGAAGTCTTACGGCTTTAGATGCAGGAAAGAATTGTTTAAGAAATTTGTCAACTAAAACATCCCATGTATCGATCGCCCCTTCAGGTAACGATTCCAACCAATCTTTGGCTTCTCCCTTTAAAGTTCAGGGAAATAACATGAGATATATCTGTTCATCCTCCACTTCTCGGATTTTAAATAGTGTGCAGATCCTATTAAAGGTACGTAGATGTTCATTTGGATCTTCCTTCGGCGCACCACTAAATTGGCATTGATTAGTCACCATGTGTAGAATTTGTCCTTTGATTTCATAATCTGGCGCATTAATGTCTGGATGAGTAATTGCGTGACCTTGACCAGTGCGTTTAGCTCTCATTCGGTCTTCCATACTTAAAGGTTCCAGATTCTCCATAATTGAATTTGTTGAATCGGAATCACTAGAGGATTCTGATTTAATGGTTCATTCCTCAACAATCTCTGTTTGAATGATTGGTGGTTCCGGAGGAAAGTTTAGTGGTTCAGGATCTACGAATCGTTCCTCAATATTCTTCGGATTCTTAATTGTGAGGTCGGGTTCAAAAAATGGATTATCGGAAATTTGAACTGAAGTACTTGGTCGACTAGATGACGATTCTAAAGAAAAATCAACGGCGGTAATATTTGCTAAATGTCTTGATCTAGTTACAGGTGGTGAACGTACAAAAGGTGGTGAACGTCTTGCTCGGTGCATTCACTGAATATCCTATTAGTTTTTAAAAGGAAAGAAAAATTATAATAAGTTATCTAATCAATAGACTTTTCTGATTTTGCCCACGTTTCGAATAGCCAAAAGATGCAGCAGAGGGGCAGGATTCGTTTGGTCTCAATATAATTGAGGACTGTTTGGCTCCAATAACCCGGTCCACGTACAAATCCAACTATTACTACGAACCAGAAAATTTTGATGTCTATTAATTTAACCACTTAAAATAAATTTTCGTAATTTTAAGAAATTTAGATAAGAAGTAGAATAAAAATCTATGTCCTAAAACTAGAATAGCGAGAAATAAGAAAGAAAAAGAGTTCGTCGGAAAAAGGTCGAAAAAGAAAAATGGTTGAAAAATAAAAGGTGACGGAAAAATAAAAGAAACTTATAAAACTTAAAAATACTTGACTAACCTAACCTTATTACTACAACTAACTTAAAATTATAATCGCAAATTGAGATTACTAATTGGATTGATAATTGATACATATGTAAAAGTCGTCTAAAAATATTAAAGCTTATAGGAAAAACTAAATCCCAAATGGAAATAACTTAAAAAGAAACTAAAACTTAAAAAGGCGTCGCAAAATTCTAAAGCACCTAAACCTTAGTCTAAAGAAAAAGCACTTAAGGAATTCTACGGCAAAGCTTAAAAATCTAGAAGTAAAAATAACTATGGCAAAAACTAAGTTTAAAATTAAATATGAGCTAAAAATACAAATATTACGCTAAAACGATTAAAAAGGGATAAAATATAAAAATATACAAAAAGTTGTAAAAAGTACAATTTTTATAAAAATATTATTTTTATATTAATTATTTATTAAAACTATTAATTTTACAAATTAATTAAACTTAATAAACTAAATATACAAATTAATTAAAACTTAAATTAAATACTAAATTAATTAAATATTTAACCCTAATACAAATTAATTAATAATAATTAATAATACTCCGTAATTAATGCAGATTAGGGTTCTGTGTACCCGTGTCAGAGTGTCTCTACGAGTTGCGGTATTTAAAGCAGCAAACCCCGCGAGTCGCGGGGTTTCAAAATTCAACTGACAGGTTAAAAATTCGACGCGTTTTTCATTTTTTTTTTATTTTCTGTTTTAAAATCTAATTAAAATATTTATATAATTTAAATAAAACTTATCTTTAATAACTAAGATAAAAATAAAATAATTTATAACAATCTAAAAAAAAATAGATTTATATATATTTATATTTTTTTCGGTCTTTTTTTTATATTTATAAAATATATTTAATAAATAAATTAAATAAAACTTATATTTTTACAAACTAAAGAAACTTTATAAAACTTAAATATTTATCAAACTCCTAAAAATATTTATATTTTTGTTTTTCTTTTTATATTTTCGAATATTTAAAACGTATTTTTATAAAAACGAATTTTAATAAAAGTAAACTAAAAATCTGTTTTTTTTTTATATTAGCGTTGCGCTTCCGGCGTTTAAGAGAGTCCCCGGCAGCGGCGCCAAAAATAACTTGATGTTTGCAGCGGGGTATACGAAATAGCTATTAATTTTAGCAGGAAATACTATTAAATATGATACAATTTTACACAAGATATTTATTTATTTAGAGAATGGATATACTTAAACCTTGCTACAACACTTATAGGCAGTGTAATTAATCGTACAGTAGTGTAGTTTTTAGTAAGTCCGGTTCGTTCCACATGGAATCTTTTTAAACAAAGCTTAACGCTATATTAGTTTACTTTTATAAAAATACAAATATATATATAAGTAATATTATTATTATAAAAGGGGGGTTTTTACCGTTTAATGACCGGTTTGTCGATTTTAAAACTTTAGTCACAGTTAAAACCAAATGTAAAATATTAAAAATAAATACAAGACTTAAATTAAAGCGTAAAGTAAATAACGATAATGAAATTGCGAATAATAAAAGTGCGATAAAATAAACTTGCGATAATTAAAAAGTACGATAATTAAAAGTGCAATTAAATAAAATAACAATAAAAAATGCGATAATTAGAAGTGCAATTAAATATAAAATAAAGGAAATTAAATATGAAATAAAAGAATTATGCTTATTTAAACTTCCGTAATCATGATGTTTGACTTGTTGATTTTAGTTTTATGCCCATGGGTTAATTGTCCTTTGTCCTGGATTATTTAATATGTCCGTCTGGTTTTTATCCATAACAGTCCATCAGTCATAAATATAAAGTGCGAGTATCCTCATCAAATTATTCTTATACCCGAAGTTAAATATTCCAACTAATTGGGGACTTAAACTGTAACAAGATTTTAATACTTTGTTTAATAATTACACCAGGATGTCGACTGAGTATAACCCAAGGTTTTAATATTTTGTTATCAATTATACCAAGTGTCCTTGTACATAATTTCACCCCTGTTTTAATTATTCTAGTGGCTATTAATCCATTCCCGTGTCCGGTTAAATGAACGATTATTCGTACATATAAATACCCCGCCCATCGTGTCCGATCGAGTGTATATGGTAATTTATAGGGACGCCCAATTGTAAATCTTTATATTAACATTAACAAACTATCATTTAGTTAAACAAAATAAAGCCCATTAATAGCTCATAGTCTAATTTCCACAAGTGTCGTTCTTTTGTCCAAACCCCAATTATGGTACAAAGCCCAATTACCCAAATTTTAGTAATTAGCCCAACATCATGATTACTTCGGATTAAATAAGCATAATAATAACTTAGCTACGAGACATTAAATTAAAAAGGTTGAACATAACTTACAATGATTAAAAAATAGCGTAGCGTTACACGGACAGAATTTCGACTTACACCCTTACAACATTCGCTAACATACCCTTATTATTAGAATTAAAATTAAAATTAAAATTAAAATTATAATATATATATATATATATATATATATATATATATATATATATATATATATATATATATATATATATATATATATATATATATAATACGTTTATGAGAGAAGAAGAAAAAAGATGATAAAAATGATCAGAATTCGGTTGGCTTTATAGGGAGTTTCAAAACTTGGAGCTCCGCGACTCGCGGCCCTTTTGGCCTTCAAACTCCGTTAGTCGCGGAGTTTGTAAATACAGCTCACCAGCTTTTGGCTCTTTATTTGTCGACGATTTTTATTTATTTATATAATATATAAATAATTATAAGAATTATTTAAATATTATATTATATTTATGTGCATAGTTGACTTGTAATTTTTAGCCCGTTGCGTCGAGCGTTGAGAGTTGACTCATGTGTGACGACCCCGTCAAAACACTTAACGGATCCGTCAGTTGGTCCCATAGCTTGATCGGACTTAAATGAATTAAATAAACAAAGTTGCATTCTTTTATTTCAAAATGTTACCCAAAAAGGAAACAAACCAAATTAAGTAGTTTGAAAACCAACCAACCATAATATGAAACCAAAAGTTGACACAAAACATTGCCAACAATCCCACAATTTAAATTATCCAAAATAGAATGCAAACTTAAGTTTCATAAATAGTTTCATAAAATCTGCCCAAATGCATGCAGACTCTTCTAACGACAGCGGAAGCATCAAATAACTCAAGTACCTGTGAAAACATGCAAGTAAACTGTCAACACAAAGGTTGAGTGAATTATAGGTTTAAATAAATAAGTAAACTTTAGACCACAAGATTTAAAAATGTTAGAAAACATTAAACATTATTCCATTATCAATGAGCCACCTGGTAACCACTTAACCCTTTATTTACCCTTGCCAAACACAATAAAAAAAAAATATACACTTGGACAGTGTATCTACAACAAATTACGAAGTACTAAACATTCCGATTATAAATTGCTAGCGCGACTAGCTCGAAATGGGGTTGTCAAACCCGATAGATCTATCCGTAGGATTCGCGTTCACCGGTAGAAACCAATGATTACAGTTACCAGACTAGGGAATATTTTTGTCCAACTCACAATGAATAATTAAATTTAACTGTTACTTGTGTCTAAACGTGAATAAAAATCTGCATGTAATCACATCCCAAAAATATACTTTGAAAAGTATGTAAAAACGGGACTATAACTCACCTTAAATAGCAACTGAAGAAATCTCACAAACACGCGAACAGCAAGTAAAGTAAAGTGATCAAGAAAGATCACAACGCCGACCTATAAATAAAGCAGGTCGAAATAAATAACTAACTTAGGCCAAGTCTTAGTATGATAGCTATTGTACATGTTGCAAGTAGGCATAGAACATTACTCAGCAAGCATCGGTTTGATTGGAGCAGCATAAGGACACACACTTTCTATTTTTAGAAAGTTTCTATTTTTAGCAGGTTTCCATTTTTGGAAAGTTTTCTATTTTAGGAAAGTTTCTATTTTTGGAAAGTTTCTATTTTTGGAAAGTTTCTATTTTTGGAAAGTTTCCAAATTTAGAAAGTTCTATTTTTAGAAAGTTTTGAAGTTAGGAAAGTTTCCTGATTTAGAAAGTCAACTGAAGTCAACTGGAAGTCAAAGTCAACCGAAAGTCAACTCAAAAGTCAACCTTGGTCAAACATAGTCAACATTAATTTTAAAAGTGTAAGTTATAATAATAACATAGGTTATAATGTTATTTAAAGTCAAAAGTGTATAATAATGTCTTAACATAAGTTTAATTAAATAAAATGAATTATTAAAGTTAATATAAGTTGAAATGTTATAATTAGTATAACATAAGTATTTAATTAATTAATTAAATATCAATCATAATATAAATATTGTTAATTTATAATAAATTTTAAATCATATCATAAGTATTATTAATTAATAAAGAATTATTAATCATATCATGAGTTTCTAATTAAAATTATTAAATCATAAGTATTTAATAATTAAGTCATAATTAAATAATAATTAAGTCTTATAATAATTAAATAATTATTTAATCTTTATTATAAGTCTTATAATAATTTCTCATAATTACATTTAATACTTATCATAAGTATTTTCCTTTAATAATAAAAGTATTACTAATCATAAGTTTAATTAAAATGTTAATTAAATTATAATTAATAATTAAATAATATAATAAATAATTATATTAAAAGTCTTAAAATAAAATAATTACTTCTTTAACATAAGTAATTTATTTAATAATGAAATCCATAAATTTTTATCATAAGTTAAATCATTAACCATAAGTATAAATTTAAAATTCGCCGGGTCGTATCTTGAGCCCCGGGCGTCGGTTTCGGGCAAGCCACATATGTAACTTCACCTACTCAAACCACCCGACACATTTATGAACTCAAGAACACTCCAAGAACAGTCCCTAAGTCGTGCATATCAGCCATGACTTCAATTGGGAAAACATTTTACTCAAAACAGTAATTCGGGCAAAACGGGTGAACCGTGGCTCGGATTTAGGTGACCCGAACATGAATATTCGTCCCACCATCAGTCCTAACCAAATGAGGCACCCTAAAGACACCAAGGATGGTCACAAAGTCGGACCCAACCTTGTTCATGCCAAAAACACCTTTCAATCTTTAACAAAAACCAAATTAAGCGTATCTAGGGCTCCGGGAATCGAAACGACATGAATCCGGAGTCTAAAGTTAATGTCTTGATGAGAGGAACTCATTTATGTACTTTATTTTAACATTCATATCAGTTATATAGTCAGAATATACGATTCAAACTGCTGTCCAAAATTTACAAACCGAAAACATGAACAAACGAGTAATTCTACGCATCCAAACAACATTACAACAACTTATACATATCATACTAATCATATAACATCAAAATACAGAGATATAAATAAAAATGAAAAGATCTAGGGTTAGGGTTTATACCCTAATCAAGAATCAAAGTATATGATCGCGTAGAGAACGAAGAGAGGAACACGATTGTATAAACGATTTAATGATCCAAGCTACAATTTTAGATGATGATGGTGATTTATGGTGGTGATGGTGACGGCACAAGGAGGGAGGAGAGGAGAGGGTTTGAGAGAAAAAAAATAGAATTTTAGGTTTAGGCTTCCAAATTGTGAAATAAAAATGAAATAAGAAAAATGGAAAAGCAAGGGAGTGCTCCCCCTCCCTAATTCAGCCGAATTCTTTAGTGGGGTGGGCCCCACTTGGTCCATCTCACTTAAATGTAATTTCCTGATGGCCGGAAAACCCGAACGAAGCCCGAAACGCGAAAACGCACTTACGCGATTTAAAATCCGGAAAGATAACAAACGCGCGACGAAAAATAAATATAAATACACCTATTAATAATATGACCTTAAAATATCATATTTAAATTATTTAGGATTTAAAAATCCCGAAAACTCGACCGTTGGTTTAAAAACCGAAAAGGTTCGCCGGATGGAAATCCGCGGAACGTAGAAACGTATAATTTAAAATATGAATACATATATTCACATAACACATAATAATTATTATATATATATTATTACAAAAATAATAATATAGGTCATGGAAATGACGTGGCACACTAACAGTTAACGGTCGTTAAATAATTAACGGAAAAAGATAACGGAAAAAGTAGGGTCGTGACAGTACCTCCCCGTTATGGAAATTTCGTCCCGAAATTTAAGCAGGCGCAGGGGTTGACTCGGCATCTGAGAACAAATGCGGATACTTCTGCTTCATTTGGTCTTCACGCTCCCAAGTGAACTCGGGACCGCGTCTAGCGTTCCATCGGACCCGAACAATAGGAATTCTGCTCTGTTTAAGAGTCTTAACCTCTCGGTCCATGATCTCAACTGGCTCCTCAATAAAATGCAATTGCTTGTCAACCTGAAGTTCCTCCAAAGGAATAGTCTGATCAAATTCAGCCAAACACTTCTTTAAGTTCGAAATATGGAAAACATCGTGAACAGCACTGAGTTCTTGTGGCAACTTCAAACGATAAGCCACCGGTCCAACTCTTTCAATGATCTCAAACGGTCCCACAAAACGAGGACTTAACTTCCCTCTTTTACCAAAACGAATAACACCCTTCCAAGGCGAAACTTTTAACATAACACGATCACCAACTTGAAATTCAACATCTTTCCTTCCTTTGTCGGCATAACTCTTTTGCCGGCTTCTAGCAGTTCTCAACCTTTCTTTAATTTGAACAATCTTCTCAGTAGTCTCGTGAATAATCTCTGGACCTGTAAGTTGAGCATCCCCAACCTCATTCCAACAAATAGGAGATCTACACTTCCTACCGTACAAAGCTTCAAACGGTGCGGCTTTAATACTTGCGTGGTAGCTGTTGTTATAAGAAAACTCAGCTAACGGCAAATACCTATCCCACCCATTTCCAAAATCAATCACACAAGCTCGCAACATATCTTCTAATGTCTGAATGGTCCTCTCACTTTGACCATCCGTTTGAGGATGATAAGCGGTGCTCATATCCAATCTAGTGCCCAAGGCTTCTTGCAACGATTGCCAAAATCTCGATACAAATCGACTATCTCTGTCGGAAATTATAGAAACGGGAACACCATGCCTCGAAACAATCTCTTTCAAATACAAACGGGTGAGTTTCTCCATGGAATCGGTTTCCCTAATCGGCAAAAAGTGAGCCGACTTAGTGAGTCGATCTACAATCACCCAAATCGCATCGTAGCCACCCGAAACTCTTGGTAACTTAGTGATAAAATCCATAGTGATACCTTCCCACTTCCACTCGGGAATTTCTGGTTGTACCAACAATCCGGACGGTTTTTGATGTTCAGCTTTGACCTTAGAACAGGTCAAACACTTAGCCACATACGTAGCCACATCACCTTTCAAATTTGGCCACCAATACAGCTCCTTAAGATCATGGTACATCTTCCCTGAACCAGGATGAATAGAGTACCTAGACTTATGAGCCTCATCCAAAACAAGTTGTCGCAGTTCACCAAACTTCGGAACCCAAAGACGTCCTACAAAGTACCTAGTACCATCTGCTCGAATCTCGAATTTCTTAGCCATACCTCTTACGTTTTCTTTAACAAAATTCTCTTCC
This sequence comes from Rutidosis leptorrhynchoides, assembly GCF_046630445.1. Lineage (NCBI taxonomy): Eukaryota > Viridiplantae > Streptophyta > Magnoliopsida > Asterales > Asteraceae > Rutidosis > Rutidosis leptorrhynchoides. The sequence goes on from NC_092343.1 coordinate 348,996,755, forward strand.
TTTAAGGCTTCTTGTTGTGCCTCAAGAATCTGCCTTGCGAGGTTTGATCTAACTGTCATATTCAAGGCCCTAACCCTGCGAGGTTCAGTCCTTTCTTTACGACTCAATGCATCAGCCACAACATTGGCCTTACCCGGGTGATACAAAAGGTCACAATCGTAATCATTCAACGTCTCAATCCATCTTCGTTGTCTCATGTTCAACTGTTTCTGATCGAGGATATGTTGAAGACTTTTGTGATCTGTGTACCCAGTACTCTTGACCCCATACAAATAATGTCTCCAAATTTTAAGTGCAAAAACAACGGCCCCCAACTCTAAATCATGAGTTGTATAGTTCTGCTCGTGAATCTTCAACTGACGTGATGCGTACGCAATAACCTTCTTTCGTTGCATCAAAACGCAACCATAGCCTTGTCGTGATGCGTCACAATAAACAACAAAATCATCATTACCCTCCGGTAGAGACAATATCGGAGCGGTAGTCAGTTTCTTCTTCAAAATCTGAAAAGCATTCTCATGTTCATCCTTCCACTCATACTTTTTCCCTTTATGCGTTAAAGCAGTCAGAGGTTTCGCTATACGAGAGAAATCCTGGATGAACCTTCGATAGTAACCTGCCAATCCTAAGAACTGACGAATTTGAGTAGGAGTTTTCGGGGTTTCCCACTTTTCAATCGCCTCAATTTTAGCAGGATCAACCTGTATTCCTTGTTTGCTAACAATGTGACCAAGGAACTGAACTTCTCTTAACCAAAAAGCACACTTAGAGAACTTAGCGTACAACTCTTCTTTCTTTAACAAATCAAGCACTAACCTCAAGTGTTCTTCGTGCTCTTCATCATTCCTAGAATAGATAAGGATGTCGTCGATGAAAACAATAACGAACTTGTCCAGATAGGGTCTACACACACGGTTCATGAGGTCCATGAACACAGCAGGTGCATTTGTCAATCCGAACGGCATAACAAGAAATTCAAAGTGACCGTAACGGGTGCGAAAAGCAGTTTTTGAAACATCAGATTCTTTAACACGCAACTGATGATAGCCAGAACGAAGATCAATTTTTGAATAAACAGAAGAACCCTGAAGCTGATCGAACAGATCATCAATTCTCGGAAGAGGATAACGATTTTTAACAGTGAGCTTATTCAGTTCACGATAATCAATGCATAAACGAAAAGAACCATCCTTCTTCTTAACAAACAGAACAGGAGCTCCCCAAGGGGACGAACTAGGACGAATAAAACCCTTGTCTATCAACTCACGGAGTTGACTTGACAATTCTTGAAGTTCAGAAGGCGCAAGATGATAAGGAGCACGTGCTACAGGAGCAGCACCAGGAACAAGATCAATTTGAAATTCTACCGCGCGTTGCGGCGGAAGGCCAGGTAAGTCATCGGGAAACACCTCGGGAAAATCCCTAACAATATGAACGTCATCAACGTTCTTTACTTCCTTACTAGGATCAACAACATGAGCAAGAATAGCATGACAGCCTTTGCGAAGATGTTTTCGAACTTTCATACAGCTAATAAGGTTTAACTGTGTGCATTTCTTATCTCCAAAGACCATCAGTGGCTCTCCAATCACATCAGTAATACGAATAGCCTTATCATAACAGACGATCTCGGCACGGTTCGCGGACAACCAATCCATACCAATAACAATATCAAAACTACCAAGTTCAATCGGTATCAAATCTATCTCGAAATCCCTACCACCCAGATTAATGTTACACTTACGATGTACAGTCTTAGCAGTAAGTTCCTTACCATTAGCTACTTCAACAACATAAGTATTGTCTAAGAGAGCTAACGGCGTTTTGATTCTCGGACTTAATTTACTCGACACGAAACTTAAATCAGCCCCTGAATCAAATAACACATAAACTGATAAATCATTGACTGAGAACGTACCAGTAACAAGCTTAGGATCTTCCTCCGCATCCTTAGCATTAATGTTGAACGCTCGGCCGCGTGCAGTCTCTGCAGTCTTCTTGTTGGGACAAGCATCTCGGAAATGCCCCGGCTTCCCACACTCATAACAAACCCTCGGATTACCTCCATTATTCGATTTCCCATTACCGTTACCGTTACCACCTCTATTACCAACATTATTATTATTACCACCAGTCGCGGGAGTAGCAGACCCCGGCAAAAGCACTGTACAATCTTTAGCAATGTGCCCTTGCTTAGAGCACCTCTTACAAGTAACTGTGCAGTAACCATCATGAACTTTATAGCAACGAGGACACACACGCTGATTTCTGTTGTTAGCACCTGAGGTATCCTGTTTCTTCTGCTGATTTTGGTTTTGATTGCGGTTGTTATCCCACTTTCGTTTCCCATTATCAGCTTTCTTGACAACCTCCTCACTACTTTCAACAACTGTAGTCTTGCTTCTTCTCAACACCTTGTCATTAAGTTTGTGGGCCATAGTCATAGCTGCCTCAATAGTCTGGGGTTCACTGGACTCAACCCCGTGTTCAATCTTCTCGGACAAACCATCAATGTAAGCCTCAATTTTGCGGTCCTCATCCGCATAAACCCTAGGACACAGCAAAGTTAACTCGAAAAACCTTCGTTCATAGGCATCTAACTCGGTGCCATGCATTTTAAAATTCTTGAGCTCAACCTCTAGCTTCTTAAGCTCACCCCGAGGTCTATAGCGGGTGATCAATCTTTCCTTAAAATCATTCCAGGCCAAACCATAAGCTACATCGCTTCCCAAACTACTAACCAGATTGTTCCACCATGTCAAGGCACTATCCTTGAGAGTGCAACTAGCAAAACTAACTTTGTCCTCTTCACGGACCCGACTGACCCTGAAAATAGATTCGATTTTCTCGAACCAACGAGTAAGCCCTATTGGTCCTTCCGTACCACTGAATTCTTGAGGTCGACCAGCCATAAAAGTTTTGTGGGAGCATCCCACGTTGTTGTTCACATTGGCGTTAACATCAGCATTTGCTGCCATAGCAGCAGCAATTCCTTCATTGATCAGGCGTTGCATACGCGCTTCATTGGACTCTCTTGGAGGCATGATCTTCAAAATAGAATAACACATCCGTTAGTACCAAGAATAATACTAGTGTCATAAAGGAATAGATCAAAACACGAAAAGACTAACCATTAAGATATTAGTCAACTAACACTATGAGTAATAACATGACAGTTATGATTGTTATAGAAATAACCATCACATGCATACATATTTTATGATAACATCATACAACATACATAGCACCTAACATACATGAATATATATTACGCATAATATAACATGCCAAGAGCCACAACATCAGAAATAAAACATGATAATGATAATAGATGTCATAAAAATAACCATCCATACATAATGAAAAATATCCCATAACAAAATCTTAATAAAATCCTCGGCAAAACGCCGTACATAACCCAAAATGTATGTATAAAAAGGACATTAAGTCTGATGAAATAGATAATCAATATGAATAATCACATCACATTCGCTTAGAGCGGGTGTGATAAGCTGGTCCAGCATGAGTCTCAGCAGGATCCTCATACTTACGCAACTTCCCTTTCATAACATCCAACTCTTCCCTCAACACACGAACAGTGCTCTCGAGAGCCTCGAACTTAGCATTAACTTCTCGATCACGCTTGCGGTTCGCATCCTCAACCCTATGCTTGAAAGTGATAAAGTTACCCATGTCGGCACGGATCTCGTCCATAACTTCATTATGTGGCAAGGTGCGCAAACAATCACTAAGGGCGTTAATACGTGTCACCTCATTATAAGCCCGGTTCATATGAGTAATGGTAGAAAAATAGTAATGAACAGGATCATCGATCTCCGGTTGATTAGCACGACGTCTAGCAGGAGACGGAGGAGCAGGAGCAGCAACAGAGTTATCGCTCGAAGTCGACATCTGCAAACAGCAAAACCGCAAACCATATACCAAAAGATATGAAAGCTAATAATATAACTTATACGAAATGAAATGCATAATAATGCTATAGCAAAATGGTCGGGCTGTAGACTAGACTCTAATGCACCCTAATAACCACGGGTTGACCACATTAAGACCGCCTAGTTCCCTACAACCAGAGCTCTGATACCACATGTGACGACCCCGTCAAAACACTTAACGGATCCATCAGTTGGTCCCATAGCTTGATCGGACTTAAATGAATTAAATAAACAAAGTTGCATTCTTTTATTTCAAAATGTTACCCAAAAAGGAAACAAACCAAATTAAGTAGTTTGAAAACCAACCAACCATAATATGAAACCAAAAGTTGACACAAAACATTGCCAACAATCCCACAATTTAAATTATCCAAAATAGAATGCAAACTTAAGTTTCATAAATAGTTTCATAAAATCTGCCCAAATGCATGCAGACTCTTCTAACGACAGCGGAAGCATCAAATAACTCAAGTACCTGTGAAAACATGCAAGTAAACTGTCAACACAAAGGTTGAGTGAATTATAGGTTTAAATAAATAAGTAAACTTTAGACCACAAGATTTAAAAATGTTAGAAAACATTAAACATTATTCCATTATCAATGAGCCACCTGGTAACCACTTAACCCTTTATTTACCCTTGCCAAACACAATAAAAAAAAATATACACTTGGACAGTGTATCTACAACAAATTACGAAGTACTAAACATTCCGATTATAAATTGCTAGCGCGACTAGCTCGAAATGGGGTTGTCAAACCCGATAGATCTATCCGTAGGATTCGCGTTCACCGGTAGAAACCAATGATTACAGTTACCAGACTAGGGAATATTTTTGTCCAACTCACAATGAATAATTAAATTTAACTGTTACTTGTGTCTAAACGTGAATAAAAATCTGCATGTAATCACATCCCAAAAATATACTTTGAAAAGTATGTAAAAACGGGACTATAACTCACCTTAAATAGCAACTGAAGAAATCTCACAAACACGCGAACAGCAAGTAAAGTAAAGTGATCAAGAAAGATCACAACGCCGACCTATAAATAAAGCAGGTCGAAATAAATAACTAACTTAGGCCAAGTCTTAGTATGATAGCTATTGTACATGTTGCAAGTAGGCATAGAACATTACTCAGCAAGCATCGGTTTGATTGGAGCAGCATAAGGACACACACTTTCTATTTTTAGAAAGTTTCTATTTTTAGCAGGTTTCCATTTTTGGAAAGTTTTCTATTTTAGGAAAGTTTCTATTTTTGGAAAGTTTCTATTTTTGGAAAGTTTCTATTTTTGGAAAGTTTCCAAATTTAGAAAGTTCTATTTTTAGAAAGTTTTGAAGTTAGGAAAGTTTCCTGATTTAGAAAGTCAACTGAAGTCAACTGGAAGTCAAAGTCAACCGAAAGTCAACTCAAAAGTCAACCTTGGTCAAACATAGTCAACATTAATTTTAAAAGTGTAAGTTATAATAATAACATAGGTTATAATGTTATTTAAAGTCAAAAGTGTATAATAATGTCTTAACATAAGTTTAATTAAATAAAATGAATTATTAAAGTTAATATAAGTTGAAATGTTATAATTAGTATAACATAAGTATTTAATTAATTAATTAAATATCAATCATAATATAAATATTGTTAATTTATAATAAATTTTAAATCATATCATAAGTATTATTAATTAATAAAGAATTATTAATCATATCATGAGTTTCTAATTAAAATTATTAAATCATAAGTATTTAATAATTAAGTCATAATTAAATAATAATTAAGTCTTATAATAATTAAATAATTATTTAATCTTTATTATAAGTCTTATAATAATTTCTCATAATTACATTTAATACTTATCATAAGTATTTTCCTTTAATAATAAAAGTATTACTAATCATAAGTTTAATTAAAATGTTAATTAAATTATAATTAATAATTAAATAATATAATAAATAATTATATTAAAAGTCTTAAAATAAAATAATTACTTCTTTAACATAAGTAATTTATTTAATAATGAAATCCATAAATTTTTATCATAAGTTAAATCATTAACCATAAGTATAAATTTAAAATTCGCCGGGTCGTATCTTGAGCCCCGGGCGTCTGTTTCGGGCAAGCCACATATGTAACTTCACCTACTCAAACCACCCGACACATTTATGAACTCAAGAACACTCCAAGAACAGTCCCTAAGTCGTGCATATCAGCCATGACTTCAATTGGGAAAACATTTTACTCAAAACAGTAATTCGGGCAAAACGGGTGAACCGTGGCTCGGATTTAGGTGACCCGAACATGAATATTCGTCCCACCATCAGTCCTAACCAAATGAGGCACCCTAAAGACACCAAGGATGGTCACAAAGTCGGACCCAACCTTGTTCATGCCAAAAACACCTTTCAATCTTTAACAAAAACCAAATTAAGCGTATCTAGGGCTCCGGGAATCGAAACGACATGAATCCGGAGTCTAAAGTTAATGTCTTGATGAGAGGAACTCATTTATGTACTTTATTTTAACATTCATATCAGTTATATAGTCAGAATATACGATTCAAACTGCTGTCCAAAATTTACAAACCGAAAACATGAACAAACGAGTAATTCTACGCATCCAAACAACATTACAACAACTTATACATATCATACTAATCATATAACATCAAAATACAGAGATATAAATAAAAATGAAAAGATCTAGGGTTAGGGTTTATACCCTAATCAAGAATCAAAGTATATGATCGCGTAGAGAACGAAGAGAGGAACACGATTGTATAAACGATTTAATGATCCAAGCTACAATTTTAGATGATGATGGTGATTTATGGTGGTGATGGTGACGGCACAAGGAGGGAGGAGAGGAGAGGGTTTGAGAGAAAAAAAATAGAATTTTAGGTTTAGGCTTCCAAATTGTGAAATAAAAATGAAATAAGAAAAATGGAAAAGCAAGGGAGTGCTCCCCCTCCCTAATTCAGCCGAATTCTTTAGTGGGGTGGGCCCCACTTGGTCCATCTCACTTAAATGTAATTTCCTGATGGCCCGAAAACCCGAACGAAGCCCGAAACGCGAAAACGCACTTACGCGATTTAAAATCCGGAAAGATAACAAACGCGCGACGAAAAATAAATATAAATACACCTATTAATAATATGACCTTAAAATATCATATTTAAATTATTTAGGATTTAAAAATCCCGAAAACTCGACCGTTGGTTTAAAAACCGAAAAGGTTCGCCGGATGGAAATCCGCGGAACGTAGAAACGTATAATTTAAAATATGAATACATATATTCACATAACACATAATAATTATTATATATATATTATTACAAAAATAATAATATAGGTCATGGAAATGACGTGGCACACTAACAGTTAACGGTCGTTAAATAATTAACGGAAAAAGATAACGGAAAAAGTAGGGTCGTGACATCATGTCCCGGTTCCGGATTTTCGAACGTCCTTGCGTACAATTTTATATTTTGTACTTTGCGTTTTGAATCTTGTACTCTTGTAATTTCGAGACGTTTCTTATCAATAATTGGAACCTCTTTGATTGTCTTTTGTACTTTTGAGCTTTTTGGTCGTTTGCGTCTTCAATTCGTCGAATCTGTCTTTTGTCTTCACCTTTTATTATTTAAACGAATATCACTTGTAAATAGAACAATTGCAACTAAAAGCTTGTCTTTCTTGAGGAATAATGCTATGAAATATATGTTCGTTTTTAGCATTATCAGTAATGTGGCTAAGTATGTGACTATGTGTTTGACCTGTGCTAAGGTCAAAGCTGAACATCAAAAACCGTCTGGACTTTTGGTGCAACCAGAAATTCACGAGTGGAAGTGGGAAGGTATCATTATGGATTTTATTACTAAGTTACCAAGAGTTTCGGGTGGCTATGATACAATTTGGGCGATTGTAGATCGACTCACTAAGTCGGCTCACTTTTGTTGATTAGGGAAACGGATTCTATGGAGAAACTCACTCGTTTGTATTTGAAAGAGATTGTTTCTAGGCATGGTGTTCATGTTTCCATTATTTCCGACCGAGACAGTCGATTTGTGTCGAGGTTTTGGCGATCTTTACAGGAAGCCTTGGGTACTATGTTGGATATGAGCACCGCTTATCACCCTCAAACGGATGGTCAAAGTGAAAGGACCATTCAGACATTAGAAGATATGTTGCGAGCGTGCGTCATTGATTTTGGAAATGGGTGGGATAAATATTTGCCGCTAGGTGAGTTTTCTTATAACAACAGTTACCACGCAAGTATTAAAGCCGCACCGTTTGAAGCTTTGTACGGTAGGAAATGTAGGTCTCCTATTTGTTGGAATGAGGTTGGGGATGCTCAACTTACAGGTCCAGAGATTATTCACGAGACTACTGAGAAGATTGTACAAATTAAAGAAAGGTTGAGAACTGCTAGAAGTCGGCAAAAGAGTTATGCCGATAAGGGAAGGAAAGATGTTGAATTTCAAGTTGGTGATCGTGTTATGTTAAAGGTTTCGCCTTGGAAGGGCGTAATCCGTTTTGGTAAAAGAGGGAAGTTAAGTCCTCGTTTCGTGGGACCTTTTGAGATTATTGAAAGAGTTGGACCGGTGGCTTATCGTTTGAAATTGCCACAAGAACTCAGTGCTGTTCATGATGTTTTCCATATTTCGAATTTAAAGAAGTGCTTGGCTGAATTTGATCAGACTATTCCTTTGGAGGAACTTCAAGTTGATAAGCAATTGCATTTTATTGAGGAGCCTGTTGAAATCATGGACCGAGAGGTTAAGACTCTTAAACAGAGCAGAATTCCTATTGTTCGGGTCAGATGGAACGCTAGACGCGGTCCCGAGTTTACTTGGCAGCGTGAAGACCAGATGAAGCAGAAATACCCGCATTTGTTCTCAGATGCCGAGTCAACCCCTGCGCCTGCTTAAATTTCGGGACGAAATTTCCGTAACGGGAAGGTACTGTCACGACCCTACTTTTTCCGTTATCTTTTCAGTTAATTATTTAACGACCGTTAACTGTTAGTGTGCCACGTCATTTCTATGACCTATATTATTATTTGTAATAATATATATATATTAATTATTATGTGTTATGTGAATATTTGTATTCATATTTTAATTTATACGTTTCTACGTCTCGCGGATTTCCATCCGGCGAATCTTTTTGGTTTTCAAACCAACGGACGCGTTTTTGGGATATTTAAATCCTAAATATTTTAAAAATGATATTTTAAGATCATATTATTATATAGTGTATTTATATTTATTTTTCGTCGCGCGTTTGTTATTTTTCCGGATTTTAAATCGCGTAAGTGCGTTTTCGCGTTTCGGGACTCGTTCGGGCTTTCGGGCCACAAGGAATATACATTTAAGTGAGATGGACCAAGTGGGGCCCACCCCACTAATTTTTTCAGCCGAAGCCTCATGGAAGGGGGGAGTATATCCCTTGTTTTCTTTTTTTGTCATTCCATTTTAATTATTCCACAATTAATCTAAACCTAAACTTATTAATTTTGCTCTCCTCCTTCTCCTCTTCCCCTTGTGCCGTCGCCATCACCACCATAAACCACCATCTTCATCAATTTTCAAGCTTGGATCAAAAGATAACTAGTATAATCGGATTCCTCTCGTCTTTCTCTACGCGACTACGTTGTTCGTTTCTCGATTAGGGTATAGACCCTAACCCTAGAATTTTCTATTATTCATTTATTTACTGTATTTTGATGTTTAATTGATAGTATGATGTTTGTGGATTATTGTAATGGTGTTTGTATGCATAGAGGTACTCAAAATTGCATGTTTTCGGTTTGTAAATTTCTGAACAGCAGCTATTTCGTGATTTCTGGGTTTGTGAATGATATAAAAGTTAAAATAAACTATCTAGATGAGTTCCTCTCATCAAGACATTAATTTTAGACTCCGGATTCATGTCGTTTCGATTCCCGGAGCCCTAGTTATGATCAAATTACTTTTTGTTAAAATTGAATTGTGTTATGGACAAGAACCAGGTTGGGTCCGACTTTGTGACCATCCTTGGTGTCTTTGGGTTTAGCCGGTTATTATAGAAGGTTTATTCAAGATTTTTCCCGAATAGCTAAGCCGTTGACAGCGTTAACGCAAAAAGGGAAGAAATATGAATGGACCTCTGAGCAGGAGAGTGCATTTCAATTACTAAAGAAGAAGTTAACTACGGCGCCTATTTTATCGTTACCAGAAGGGAACGATGATTTTGAAATATATTGTGACGCTTCGCGACAAGGTTTTGGTTGCGTTCTTATGCAACGGAAGAAAGTTATTGCATACGCATCCCGACAATTGAAGATTCACGAGCGAAATTATACGACGCATGATCTAGAATTGGGAGCAGTCGTGTTTGCATTGAAGATGTGGAGACACTACTTGTATGGAGTTAAATGCACTGTGTTTACTGATCATAAAAGCCTTCAACATATTTTTGATCAGAAACAGCTGAACATGAGGCAACGTAGGTGGGTCGAGTTAATAAACGACTATGATTGTGAAATTCGTTATCATCCCGGGAAAGCGAATGTGGTGGCTGACGCATTAAGCAGAAAGGAACGAGAACCAATTCGAGTACGAGCGATGAACATAAAAATTCGCATGAATCTCAACTCACAAATCAAAGAAGTTCAACGAGAAGCACTTACTAAAGAAAACATAAGAAATGAAATAATGAAGAAGTATGAGAAGCAACTCGTTATACGGGAAGATGGAATTCGATATTTTGCAAATCGTATTTGGGTACCGAAGTTGGGTGGATTAAGGAAGTTGATATTGAACGAGGCACATAAGACAAGATACTCGATACATCCTGGAGTTGGAAAGATGTACCAAGATCTTAAGACACGTTATTGGTGGCCTAATTTAAAGACAGACGTTGCAACATATGTTGGGGAGTGTTTAACTTGTTCTAAGGTCAAAGCAGAACACCAGAAGCCGTCAGGGTTACTTCAACAACCAGAAATCCCAGAATGGAAATGGGATGGTATTACCATGGATTTCATCACGAAGTTACCAAAGACTGCCTGGGGATACGACACCATTTGGGTGATTGTTGATCGTCTCACCAAGTCTGCACATTTCTTGCCTATAAAGGAAACGGATAGGATGGAGAAACTATTATGATTGTATATAAAGGAAATTGTTTCAAGGCATGGAATACCTATTTCCATTATATCTGATCGTGATAGTAGATTTACCTCAAAGTTCTGGCAATCACTACAGGAGGCACTAGGAACTCGTTTGGATATGAGTACCGCATATCATCCGCAAACGGACGGGCAGAGTGAAAGAACAATTCAGACTCTTGAAGACATGCTCAGGGCATGTGTGATCGATTTTGGAAACGGATGGGATAAGTATCTACCATTAGCAGAATTCTCGTATAATAATAGTTATCATGCGAGCATTAAAGCTGCACCATTCGAAGCATTGTACGGAAGGAAGTGTAGATCTCCTATCTGTTGGAATGAAGTAGGAGATCGACAATTAACTGGTCCCGAGATCATACATGAAACTACTGAAAAGATAGTACAAATCAAGGAGAGATTGAAAACAGCCCGTAGTCGCCAAAAGAGCTACGCCGATGTCCGAAGGAAACCATTAGAGTTTCAGATCGGTGACATGGTTATGTTAAAGGTGTCACCATGGAAAGGTGTAATACGTTTTGGAAAAAGGGGTAAACTGAACCCAAGATATGTAGGCCCGTTCAAGATCATCGAACATATTGGACCGGTAGCTTATCGACTCGAGTTACCGCAACAAATCGCCGGAGTACATAATACCTTTCACGTCTCAAACCTTAAGAAGTGTCTTGCAAAGGAAGATTTCACCATTCCTCTTGAAGAAATCCATGTCGACGAGAAACTACAATTCGTCGAAGAACCAATCGAAATCATGGACCGTGAAGTTAAACAGCTCAAGCAGAGCAACATACCGATCGTTAAGGTTCGTTGGAATGCTCGAAGGGGTCCCGAGTTTACTTGGGAACGAGAGGATCAGATGAAACAAAAGTATCCACACTTGTTTCTCGATGTCGCAAAATAGGTACAATTTTAAAATTTCGGGACGAAATTTATTTAACGGGTAGGTACTGTAATGACCCGCACTTTTTCGATCGTTCTATACTTATAAGATTAATATTTACATAAATTAAACCTTACCAACATGATAAGCAATCCAAATTGTTGAGACTTATGTTTTTGAAATGAGTTTTACATAACGTTTGACCGTCTAGTTTGACCGATGATATCACGAACTATATAACATATGATAATTATACGTTTGTATATATATATGTATATATACATATTTAACATGATCTAAGGATGTTTTAATATCTCATTTTGTATTAATAACAATAAGTTATAAGTATATTTTGAAACTACTAACTTAAGTTTTCAAAACGATAACCATACGTAACGTTATTTGACATAAATACTTATAACATATAATGTTTATACATATATCGTATATGTAATGTATTTAATCACTTTTAAAGACTTAAATACATAAAACAATATAAGTATATTCACAAAAGATAGCTATATTTGAATTCTCATTCCATTTTTCACAAGATTTTCTATACGTATATCTAGAGTATATGTACTCGTATCATACCTAGCTTCTATACGTATTTACTATTGGTATATACACATCAAATCACCACCAACCAGCCCTTGTTCATGCCTTATGTATAAGGTAACTCTCTTGTTCATGCCTTATGTATAAGGTAACTACTTTTGATGTTTAGTATGACTAATTACATAAAAATACAACATGAAATTTTGTCCATGTTTTTCCATTAATCATGTTTTTATGGCCTTAAATACATCTTCCATTTTCAAATTTTATTACCTCATTTCTTTAACCAAAAACACACTCTTAAGAAACTCCATAACCATTCAGCTAATATCCATAAAGATCTAGCCATAAAAACATCACTTAAACACCATAAGAAAAACCTTACAAAAACACTTCAAGAATCCTTTCAAGAACACAAGTTTACTTCCAATCTTTCATCCAACTCCATCACTCTTTTGGTTCTAGATTTTTACTTCTCTTTTACAGCAATCTTGTCCAAGTAACTTGAGGTAGTAACTTTGTTCATAACCTTATTCGATTCATATATATATAGCTATCTTATTTTGTGGTATAAAATTTTAACAACAAGAACATAGTTTGAATGTTTTCAAACTTGTTTGCAAACTAAATAGATCCTTCTCACTTAACTTTTAAAATACTTCAAGACCTGTAATATATCATAAATATATGCTAATTTAACAAGGTATAACTTGGTTTTTCAAAGAACACCTTAAAAACTGAATTTACGACGTCGGAGTGCAACCGGGGGCTGTTTTGGGTTGGATAATTAAAAACCATCTTAAACTTTGAATTGGAGGTTTATTTTCTGGAAAAATGATTTTTACTATGAATATGATAACACATAAAAATTTCATGATTTAACTCAAAGTATAAGTATTTTTAGAAAAATAATCATTTAAGGTTGTTTACATGATGGAAAATGATTAACTTCATAAGTTTCACTAAAGTTTGACCTATGACCTGTGATTTCGAATACAAACTAAGGTATTTACAGATCATAGTCTTAAAGAGGGACTCGATCCAAGGAAGTGGCAAGTTGAATCAACGAAAACGGAGTTGTAACGAAGAAACTATGACCAAAACGAGATCGGATATCTAAGACTAGTTTAGCTACGAAAATAATTGGAGAAAATTAAATAAATCACATCTTTTTAAAATAACATGATATTTTATATATATGTACTCATAATTTAATTTTATATGGTTCAGGATCACCCGTAAACAATACGAGAAGATTAATCATAAGATCCCATGATTGTACGCAACACGTCATTTGACAACACCGGTACTTTATGTACGCAACACGTCATTTGACAACACCGGTACCGTGGGTCAAGATTAATCTCGACCAATACATATACGATGGGGGTTTTTATTTATTTCATTGGGGGTTTATTAAACACCTAAAAATGAACCATTAAAATTGAATTACTAACATCGGACTGCTAACTACGGACTAAGGAATTATTAAAAGTATTAAAAGTATTATAAGTATATATATGTGACGTTTGTTTAAAAAGAAAAGTTATTGATATATTATATATGGATAGGTTCGTGATATCAATCGGAGACCAAGTCAAAATTACATATCTTCAAGACGAAAGTGAGTATATAGTCCCACTTTTAAACTCTAAGTATTTCGGGATGAGAATACATGTATTTTATGTTTTACGTTATGGACACAAGTAACTGAAAAATATATTCTACGTTGAGTTGTACCACTGGCATACTTTCCTGTAGCTTGGTAACTACTATTTTACAGCGGTATTGTAAACGCGAATCCTGTTGATAGATCTATCGGGCCTGACAACCCCAACCGGACTGGACGACCAGTATTCAACGGTTGCACAGTACTTCGTTTCGTGACTACACTTGGTACGGTGTAGTAAGATTTCATAATAAAGGAAATATGCGACGTGATTAAATGTTAAGTATGGTTATCAAGTGCTCAACCACTTAGAATATTTTTATTAAAATGTTTATATATGAAATCTTGTGGTCTATATATTTATATCGCTGCCGGCATTAAACCTATATCTCACCAACTTTATGTTGACGTTTTAAACATGTCTATTCTCAGGTGATAACTAAAAGCTTCCGCTGCAACATGTTGAATTTAAACAAGATCTTGAGTATGCATATTTGTGTCAAAAATAAAACTGCATATCGGAGGATTTGTAATGTAAAATATGCTAGAAATCGTATTGTTATCATCACATGTAAAGTTTGTAAGTCTAAGATTATCGCTAAACGATAATCATCTTTTTATTGTCTAAAGCTTGTATTAAAATAAGAGTTATGGTTTGTAATGTAAAATAAATGCATTTGTTCTTTTAAAAAGTCGCATATAGAGGTCAATACCTCGCAATGAAATCATACGTTATCTAACTCGTTCTTATGGTTAAGGACGGGTTATGACAATAAAGGAAACTGTTTTAGTTTCTATATTCTGTAAAGTTCAAGTTTAAATTATGAATGATTTGAAGTAGTGTTGGGAATTGAAGCATGAGTTAGTATAATATAATGACGTCAGGCCAACGTGATTATATTACAGTAAGTCATGCTAAATTTTTAATGGAAGATGATGATTCATAGACTTTATAATCATCATTTGCCATGTTACACGACTCTTATCTATTTAAACTCTAAACATATCAAGAAAATATTTTTCTTGATAATTTGGTCTTTTCTGGATATTCTGGTAATATGACAAATCAAATCGTGCTATTACCTTTCCTTCTGCTTTGAATATCATGAACATTCGAAACTTTATACCTACGAATTCTGGACCGTTACTTGCTTTACAAAAGCATGAAGCTTCGACATATAAGGGAAAATATAAATCCCGATAACAACACTGAAATTACAAACCGTGTATATCAATGCGTATAGCAATATAAAGACACGGGAGAACTAAAAACACAATAAATTCTAGAGCATAGTAGAAGTAAACAGACTCCTCTGGTGGGAGTTGAAAAAGAAGGATGATTGTGGCGATAACCAATATAATGTCAAAGACAAGAACTGGATTGAGCATATTAACAAAACTTTTGGAAGTATGAATTGAGAAAGAAAGTATATAAGTGGTGAAGATAATGAAACGGAAGAAGCTAATTTATAGAAAAAATTCCAGACACAGCAATCGAGGCAATTCACCACCTTTAATTAAAGAAAATCCTAATTTCTGTAATTACCGGAAAATCAAATCTTATAAAGATTTCGAAGATTTCTTTAATTCCTTGAAATTCGGAAATCAATCGTAACTACGTCAAAAGTTAAGGCAAACATTTAATTTTCTCATTTACTCTTTTACGATAGCTTCGTTTATACTCTTTCTATAATCGAATTACTTTATCCATATTATTTAATGTCGATAAAACTCTAATTCATCATTCTTGTTATAAAGAATGACGATCTCTATCAAATTTCATGACTATGATTTTCATGAACTCCTCTCTGTTTTGTCTGCCTAATATTGCAGCATAAACGCTCAAGGTTTTAAATGAGCTCAATATTATTCATAACACATTTCATGTATCCAATTTACTGAAATGACTTGCATAACATCATCATTTTGAATGATCTCTGCATTAATGATAAAATGCACTTCGTAGAAGAACCTATAGAGATTATGGTTTGTATGACTTAAACACTTGAAACAAAACAATATTCTATTCTTTGGAAAACACGCAAGGCCCCGAACATACCTGGGAACGTGAAGACCAAATGAAACAGAAATATCCCCATCTCTTCTCAACCGCTGATGCATCCGAGAAGTCTACCTAAAACTTCGGGACGAAGTTTTTATTAACGGGGAGGTACTGTAACAACCCTCACTTTTCGACTTCTAAATTACTGAATTAACCCTAGGGTTATATGTCTGACTATATGTATTAAGGGTTGTTATATACAATTAAATATTGACCGAATAGTAATTTTTAGTCAACAATGTACGCTTAAATAAATAATATATTATTAATTTATATAATTTGACATAATTTAACTAAGTATATAAACTTTGTATCACTTTTATTATTATTTAGTTAATGTATTATATATTTAACTATATAATAAATCCAATTATATATAAATGTAATAATATTTACAAACTTACTAAAACTATAGTTTAATAATTTAAAATCATAATTATTATTAAAAATACAAAATACCGAATTATTTATTATTTTTATGCAAAATTTATATTTATTAATTAAATAAAACAAAAATAAAAAAAATAAAAATAAAATATTATTGACAAATATTCTTGAAAAAACATTAAATAAATTTGTTTATTTACATAAAAAAATCCTTAAAATAAATAATAAATAAATAAATAA
Source organism: Rutidosis leptorrhynchoides (assembly GCF_046630445.1). Lineage (NCBI taxonomy): Eukaryota > Viridiplantae > Streptophyta > Magnoliopsida > Asterales > Asteraceae > Rutidosis > Rutidosis leptorrhynchoides. The sequence goes on from NC_092343.1 coordinate 349,013,668, forward strand.
ATAAATAAATTACTTTTTAATTAAAAATTTTAATGGAAAAACTACTTTTATTATTTTATTTTGTGCATTATCCCATGACCTAATATTTAATACTTTTTAATTTTAAAATCCCATTAAGAATTAAATATTTCTTTTTCTTTTAATTATTTTATTCTTTTTACCTAATTTTTTCAAGTATAAATACCCCTCATTTCTCATTCAAACTCACACCAAAATTTCTCTCATTCTCTCTTTGAAGAATTACTACTAGTAAGTATTCTTTTCTTACTTTTTATTTTTTTTACTTTTCACTTTTTACTTTTTACTTTTTACTTTTTACTTCGGTTATTATTTTTACCGAAATATGTAAATAATGTTATAAATTATATGCAATTAAAAATAAAATAAATAACATGTATACACTATTACTATTACTAGCACCTATAACCTACTACTTATATTGTAACATAAAAACATTTTGGGATATGTATTAGAGATGTATAGATCTTCGAACTTTCTTGACGAATGGTTTCTATGAGATTCTAGGCAGAGGGTTTGGATTTCCGATTTAAAGGGTCCTATGGCTCAAGCCCCTAGATCTAAATTAGCCATTCGAAGGGAAATGGGTGATTGGAAGCTTATCTAATACGACAAGTATCCTAAAATGGAAAACACTAATAAAAGTAGAAACTCTCTAGTCATAGAAACTTAGTAAAATAAGAAACTTTCTAAAAATGGAAACTTTATAAAAATAGTAACTTACTAGGAATAGAAACTTAGTAAAACAAACTATACTTAAACACATACTTAAACTTAAACATGGACAAAACACTTAACTACTCTTAAATGTCAATAGGTTGACTTTCCTGCTCACTCGTTCAACTCTTTATTCCGAGGAATAACACTCTCTCTACTTACTAAGGTGAATTCATAGCCCCTCTTTATTGCTAGTAAATTTACTTACTTTTACTTGGGGTGAGACACATGCTGTTTTTACTTTTTACACTTTAGACACAAGTACCAAACTGTTAAACTATGCTATACCCGGCTATGTCTGACTAAGTCCTTACAGTGATATTTTTAATTGCTGCGGCATGCTTAATTATTGGGGGTAGGCCTATCGGGAGTAACGTCTCCGATACATTTGACCAAGTCATTGCATTACTTAATAATGAAATTAAACCGACAAGGACAGACACAACTTGTCATGGGGCCAAACTTGAACGTTTAGTCTAAATATCACGCATTGGCATAACTTTTTGATCCTGCGGGAGATCAACTTTACAAACTAAATCTTGTGGTCTAAAACAACGACAAACTTTTTGTTAAACCTATGAGCTTCACTCAACCTTTTTGGTTGACACTTTAGCATGTTTTGTCTCAGGTACTGTTTGATTCAAGCTCTTATACTTACTGCTTATGTGATGCTACTTAGACATAGGATCAAGAGATATCGCATTTATTACTTCTGTATGTGAACATTTACGATATTGTTATTCCTGTCATTGTAACGATATTTCATTTTCCGCTGCGTACTCATTAAAGTTAAATTCATCATTTAGTATTGTTCTCGTTTATTTATGTTGGTATGTTTTGATATTAGTGACGCTCCTTCCAGACCCTATTGGGAGGACGTTACAACTAGGTTGGATATGAGCACCGCTTATCACCCTCAAACGGATGGTCAAAGTGAAAGGACCATTCAGACATTAGAAGATATGTTCCGAGCGTGCGTCATTGATTTTGGAAATGGGTGGGATAAATATTTGCCGCTAGCTGAGTTTTCTTATAACAACAGTTACCACGCAAGTATTAAAGCCGCACCGTTTGAAGCTTTGTACGGTAGGAAATGTAGGTCTCCTATTTGTTGGAATGAGGTTGGGGATGCTCAACTTACAGGTCCAGAGATTATTCACGAGACTACTGAGAAGATTGTACAAATTAAAGAAAGGTTGAGAACTGCTAGAAGTCGGCAAAAGAGTTATACCGATAAGGGAAGGAAAGATGTTGAATTTCAAGTTGGTGATCGTGTTATGTTAAAGGTTTCGCCTTGGAAGGGCGTAATCCGTTTTGGTAAAAGAGGGAAGTTAAGTCCTCGTTTCGTGGGACCTTTTGAGATTATTGAAAGAGTTGGACCGGTGACTTATCGTTTGAAATTGCCACAAGAACTCAGTGCTATTCACGATGCTTTCCATATTTCGAATTTAAAGAAGTGCTTGGCTGAATTTGATGAGACTATTCCTTTGGAGGAACTTCAAGTTGATAAGCAATTGCATTTTATTGAGGAGCCTGTTGAAATCATGGACCGAGAGGTTAAGACTCTTAATCAGAGCAGAATTCCTATTGTTCGGGTCAGATGGAACGCTAGACGTGGTCCCGAGTTCACTTGGCAGCGTGAAGACCAGATGAAGCAGAAATACCCGCATTTGTTCTCAGATGCCGAGTCAACCCCTGCGCCTGCTTAAATTTCGGGACGAAATTTTCGTAACGGGAAGGTACTGTCACGACCCTACTTTTTCCGTTATCTTTTCAGTTAATTATTTAACGACCGTTAACTGTTAGTGTGCCACGTCATTTCTATGACCTATATTATTATTTGTAATAATATATATATATATATATATATATATATATATATATATATATATATATATATATATATATATATATATATTAATTATTATGTGTTATGTGAATATTTGTATTCATATTTTAATTTATACGTTTCTACGTCTCGCGGATTTCCATCCGGCGAATCTTTTTGGTTTTCAAACCAACGGACGCGTTTTTGGGATATTTAAATCCTAAATATTTTAAATATGATATTTTAAGATCATATTATTATATAGTGTATTTATATTTATTTTTCGTCGCGCGTTTGTTATCTTTCCGGATTTTAAATCGCGTAAGTGCGTTTTCGCGTTTCGGGACTCGTTCGGTCTTTCGGGCCACAAGGAATATACATTTAAGTGAGATGGACCAAGTGGGGCCCACCCCACTAATTTTTTCGGCCGAAGCCTCTTAGGAGGGGGGAGTATATCCCTTGTTTTCTTTTTTTGACATTCCATTTTAATTATTCCACAATTAATCTAAACCTAAACTTATTAATTTTGCTCTCCTCCTTCTCCTCTTCCCCTTGTGCCGTCGCCATCACCACCATAAACCACCATCTTCATCAATTTTCAAGCTTGGATCAAGAGATAACTAGTATAATCGGATTCCTCTCGTCTTTCTCTACGCGACTACGTTGTTCGTTTCTCGATTAGGGTATAGACCCTAACCCTATAATTTTCTATTTTTCATTTATTTACTGTATTTTGATGTTTAATTGATAGTATGATGTTTGTGGATTATTGTAATGGTGTTTGTATGCATAGATGTACTCAAAATTGCATGTTTTCGGTTTGTAAATTTCTGGACAGCAGCTATTTCGTGATTTCTGGGTTTGTGACTGATATAAAAGTTAAAATAAACTATCTAGATGAATTCCTCTCATTAAGACATTAATTTTAGACTCCGGATTCATGTCGTTTCGATTCCCGGAGCCCTAGTTATGATCAAATTACTTTTTGTTAAAATTGAATTGTGTTATGGACAAGAACCAGGTTGGGTCCGACTTTGTGACCATCCTTGGTGTCTTTGGGGTGTGTCATTTGGTTAGGACTGATGGTGGGACGAATTTTCATGTCCGGGTCACCTAAATCCGAGCCACGGTTCACCCGTTGTGCCTAAATCACTGTTTTGAGTAAATTGAAGTCCCAAGTGGTGTCATTGCTGATTACCACGACCTAGGGACTGTTCTTGGAGTGTTCTTGAGTACACCATTGTGTCGGGTGGTTTGGATAGGCGGAGATGCATATAAGGCTCGCCAGAAATCGACACACGGGGCTCAAAATACGACCCGATGAACTTTTGAATTAAAAACTTATGGTTAATGATTAAACTTATGATAAAATTTATGGCTTTCATTATTAATTAATTACTTATGATAAAAGAGGTAATTATTATTATTTAAGACTTATGATATAAATATTTATTATATCATTTAATTATTATTTATGATTTAATTAACATTTTAATTTAACTTATGATTAATGACACTTTTATTATTAATGGAAAATACTTATGATAAGTATTAAATTTATTTTATAAGAATATTATTGTAAGACTTATAATGAAGATTAAATAATTATTTAATTATTATAAGACTTAATTATTATTTAATTATGATTTAATTATTAAATACTTATGATTTAATAATTATATTCAGAAACTTATGATATGATTAATAATTCATTATTAATTAATAATACTTATGATATGATTTAAAATTTATTATTAATTAATAATATTTATATTATGACTAATATTTAATTAATTAATTAAATACTTATGTTATATTAATTATATCATTTCAACTTATATTAACTTTAATAATTCATTTTATTTAATTAAACTTATGTTATGACATAATTATACACTTTTAACTTTAATAAACATTATAACTTATGTTATTATTATAAATTACACTTTTCAAATTAACGTTTACTATGTTTGACCAAGTTTGACTTTTGAGTTGACTTTCGGTTGACTTTGACTTTCAGTTGACTTTTGTTGACTTTCTAAATAAGGAAACTTTCCTAACTTAAAAACTTTCTAAAAATAGAATTTTCTAAATTTGGAAACTTTCTAAAAATAGAAACTTTCCAAAAATAGAAAGTTTCCTAAAATAGAAACTTTCTATAAATAGAAAGTATGTGTCCGTACGTTGTTCCAGTCAAACCGATGCTTGCCGAGTATTGTTCTATGTCTACTTGCAACATGTACAATAGCTATCATACTAAGACTTGACCTAAGTTAGTTATTTATATCGACCTGCTTTATTTATAGGTCGGCGTTGTGATCTTTCTTGATCACTTTACTTTACTTGCTGTTCGCTTGTTTGTGAGATTTCTTCAGTTGCTTTTAAGGTGAGTTATAGTCCCGTTTTTACATACTTTTCAAAGTATACTTTTTGGGATGTGATTACATGCATTTTTATTTACGTTTAGACACAAGTAACAGTTAAATTTAATTATTCATTGTGAGTTGGACAAAAATATTCCCTAGTTTGGTAACTGTAATCATTGGTTTCTACTGGTGAACGCGAATCCTACAGATAGATCTATCGGGTTTGACAACCCCATTTCGAGCTAGTCGCGCTAGCAATTTATAATCGGAATGTTTAGTACTTCGTAATTTGTTGTAGATACACTGTCCAAGTGTATATTTTTATTGTGTTTGGCAAGGGTAAATAAAGGGTTAAGTGGTTACCAGGTAGCTCATTGATAATGGAATAATGTTTAATGTTTTCTAACATTTTTAAATCTTGTGGTCTAAAGTTTACTTATTTATTTAAACCTATAATTCACTCAACCTTTGTGTTGACAGTTTACTTGCATGTTTTCACAGGTACTTGAGTTTTGTGATGCTTCCGCTGTGTTTAGAAGAGTCTGCATGCATTTGGGCAGATTTTATGAAACATTTTATGAAACTTAAGCTTGCATTCTATTTTTGGATAATTTAAATTGTGGGTTTGTTGGCAAGGTTTTGTGTCAACTTTTGGTTTATTACTATGGTTGGTTGTTTAAAACTACATATTTGGGTTTGTTTCCTTTTTGGGAAACTTTTGAAATAAAAGAATGCAACTTTGTTTATTTAATTCATTTAAGTCCGATCAAGCTGTGGGATCAACTGACGGATCCGTTAAGTGTTTTGACGGGGTCGTCACATATTTCGTCAAACATTTATAAAAATAGCGCATGTATTCTCAGTCCCAAAAATATATATTGCAAAAGCATTTAAAAAGGGAGCAAATGAAACTCACTATATGATATTTTGTAGTAAAAATATGCACACGACGGAACTGAACAATGCAGGGTTGGCCTCGGATTCACGAACCTCAAAAATGCCTTAAAAGAAATAAATTGCCATAGCATGGTCTCGAACCCGCGACCTCTCGTATACCCGACAACACCCTTAACCATTGAGCTACACACTATTTCTCGAAATTTATTACTATCCATTTATATTTAACCCGTTACTATCTCGGCCCAACAAAATGCAATAGTTACACGGCCCAACAGTTAACTATAATGCAGCCCGTTAATAAATCAATTGAAGGAAAAATGCAGCTGTAGTAGCAGCATCATTGTGACATCATTATCCACTTGCATCATTTAACTCCTTGTTTAAAAGTAGCAAAAGCAAAAGCAGACGAATAGTAGCAGTAAGTTGTTGGTTATGGGTTTCGATTAATAACAGAAAAAAATAGTATTCGACCAGTTTAACAAGTGGGTTTCGTGAATTTGATCAAGAAGATGGGAAGCAGGCGTGTAGTGATGTGGGTTTGAGTGGGTTCGAGGTTGGAAAAAAAAAAAGCAGAAAACGATAGCAACAACTGTAGTGTATGGTGGTGATGATTTTGTGAGGATGACGACTGGTTGCAATTGTTTCTCAGTTCCAAGACAGAATAGTTGCAGTAGCAAACAGTGATGGGCTTTGAGGTGGTGAGGATGGCGGTTAAAAGGTGATGCAAGGTGGTGGTGATCGGATGATGTTGGTGGTCCGAAGGTGATTCTACGGTTGTTGATGATGGTTGTATTAATATGTAATAAAACTGAATAGCAGCACACAGTTCACAAGTGTTCGTGGGTGTAGCAGGATCAATGGTGGTGATCTTAAATCGAAGATGGTTATGGTGGTGATTGATTTCACTATGGTGGTCATCGATGATGGTGAAGATTCGGGTGATGATAACCGACGGTGTTGTTTATAGTGATCGAAAAAAAAAAATGAAACAAAGTGGTGTCATGGTGATTTGTGATGGAGAGGTGGTGGGTTGTTCGAACTAGGACAGCGAGTAGCATAAACGGGTTGCAGAGAATCAAACAAGGATAGTGATGACGACTTAGGTGGTTATGGTTGCAGCTTGAAGTAGACCGAAAAAAAGATAATAGGGTGGCGGTTGGGTGTGAGATCAAGGGTGGTGATCAAAGTGGGTTTTGATTTCATGTTTGAGTAACGAGAACCGTATGGGTTCGGTTGCGGTTGTAGTCAACTTGTCTATGGATTAGGAAGTTGACTGAATCAACCTCGGTCTGGGTTTACAGGAGATAGAAGAAAAAGAAAGGAAAATAATAACAATATTTTGAAATTGGTGGTTTTTGTTTACTGAAACAAGTTGATGGTTGATCATGTAAAGTATGTGTCTGTATATATATCATAGATATTAGACAAAGTGGTAAGGAGTTTTATATTAATTATAAATTAATCACATGTTTAGAAATGAAGGACACTGTATAAATAGTATAGCAGCCATTACTTTGGCATATTATCAGTCGACATATATATATATTAGGGATAGTATTTTGTGGTCCGTTGTTAATCAGTGGCGGATAAAAGTATTCAGAAAAATCCCAAATTTTAAGATTAATTATCTTTAATTATTTCAGTCTTTATGGTATAAAATTCGGTCATTAACTATTAAATAAAATTTACATTAATTATTCACTTGGTGTAGCAGCTATATTTCGATTTATCCTCTTTTTTCAAGGATTTCATAACTGGACATTGAACCCATTTCATATGATGGGAGTTGTCGGTGTATTGGGCGCTGCTTTGCTATGCGCTATTCATGGTGCTACCGTAGAAAATACTTTATTTGAAGATGGTGATGGCGCAAATACATTCCGTGCTTTTAACCCAACTCAAGCTGAAGAAATTTATTCAATGGTCACTGCTAATCGTTTTTGGTCCCAAATCTATTTTACATTAATTATTCACTCCCAACCCTAGGTAAAAATATAAAAAGTCTTAAAATTCGATAAATGGTTCCTAAATACATTTTTAATAAGTCTATAATTTGTAAAACTCATTTTCGTATCACTGTTTATTTTAAATTTACATAAGTTTGAATTTAACTTGCTTAATATCAATTGAAACATCAAACGAGTATTACAATCATTTAATATTTATTTTTAATATACTTTATTTATATATAGAGATATATTTTAAATAATAATTATTATAATATCCTATTTTTATTTTATTAATTATTAATAACAAAAACATATAATACTTCAAATTATATTTCGAATTATTATTTATATATACATACACACATATCTATTTACAATTAATTGTTCGTGATTCGTCGAAAATAGTCAAAGGTTAAATGCATTCATATAAATTGTTCCAATATTTTGAGACTCAGCTTTACAGACTTTGCTTATTGAATCGGAATCATAATAAGATTAAGTTTAAATTTGGTCGAAAATTTCCGGGTCATCACAGAGCTAACATTATGGTGTTCTCGGAAAAATACCCTGTTGTTACTTTGTAAAAAAAATGTTAAGAAAAATAAAAGGTTGTTACTATTAGTAAAGTTTTGATTATTTCTTAAGTAGTTAATTTAACATAATAACATAGTTATTTAGTAGCATTAATTAAGTGATTAAGGATATTGCATTTAAGAGATTGATTTCCACACCGGTTGTCAAGCCTTCAAGCTAGAAATGACCATCTTCCAGTTGAGATATGACGCCCATTATCCAACTAATTCCAGTACGTCCAACCAAAGATTGAATTTGAGACTTCTAAAACATGTTGAAATATAAAGCATATTTTACATCATAACAGAACATGAAAGAGATATAATCTAAAGTGATAACACATGGAGAGAATGATGACCTCACAGCTCCAAAACTCGGATGATTCGGTACTAAATGAAGGCCTTGAAAATTGTAGAATTGTGGTTAGCCTTTGAGATAACAAAAGAAACCTGTCCCTGTACAACCTTGCTTTCGAAGGAGCGTCACCATGATTTGGAAGTGTCCCCGTGTGTCTAACATAAGATGAAAACATGTTCTTTCAATGTGAGTTTTCACGGTGCATATCTCTTTGATTCCATAGTTGAGAAAGTGAGAGCATGTACCTGCGAAATTGTTAAACAGTTACTTAATAACTGCATGCGACATAAAATCAAACTACCAGAAGTGTTTGTACCTGTCGTTTTGGAATACAAACAACTGATGCAACATACTCAACTGAATTCTTCTTATCCCCGGTTAGCAAGTATACATTGATTTCTTGACTGGTCAAATATTGAACGTTTATGCTTCATCTTATCTTATCTAATCATCGGCATAAATAAGACGTGCATGAACACCATATTTTTGCTCGATAGGTTGATATGTGGTTGGTTCTTGTTAGGCTCCTTTGCAAGTGTATTGTGATTTGTAAATTTATCAATAGTTGAAAAATATATTTTTTTGCATTCCTGGTTCAAATGGACGGTACCATGGTCGATGCAACCTATACTGTTCCAATGTCGTCTAGCTTCTTCTTGCATGTTTTGCACGTGTTGTAGCGCATATTAGATGCGTTGGTCTTCTATTTTCATATTAGTGCCTTCGCAAGTGAGAAGGTCGGTCTGTACAACAGTAATTATGTTAAAAGAAACTTATCTTAAAAGTACATCGGGTCTGCAAACAAAATCATGATACTTGAACAATATTTTAAACTTCACTGTGTACATAACTCCACCTCGTAACATTAACATTTAGCAACTCGATTTTTTTAGCATTGTTCGTGTTTCTTGGAGGGTTGATTTCGCCAACATGCCTTATTGCCTCAATATAACCTACTTTAAGTGTAATATAGTTAGCAGGGCTAATCATGTCCTGTAAAATGAGCAGTAATTGTGATTTCATGTCAGTACTGATCTCCTTATGTGATACTATTAATGAAATATGAGTCACTCAAACGGGTCACATACATATGTTAAAAAATATTACTACCTAAAACTTATGCAACAGAGTTTGTAGATGTACTCTCAACATAGGCAGGAACTGACTGAGTTAATTCCGCAGCGTCTGAAGATGTCCCAATAACAGTGACCGAAGGATGAACAGGAGCAGTGCCTTTTTTTTTTATGACACATTAACCTTTTCCTAGCAGCCATTTGCTTCGAAGATACAGCATGATCAGCATGTTGTCGTGGAAAAGAATAAACACACTATGACGCTGAACAATTGAAAAATTGATCAAACACCCGATACTAAACGATGCTATCGTTAGGTTAAAAGAAAAGGCAAAAAATATGTCAATGCAATCTACCATCCGAACAACAGCATAAACATAGTAGAACAAAGACATAAGAATCAACCCACAAAACACTATCTACTTAAACAGTCGCATACTATCAAAAGCTACAAATAACAGCAAAACAATTAACAATACGTAAAAATAACGAAACCCGTTAATATGGAAAAGATCGAAGAGAAAATAGATACGCAGCAAACCTACGAATCCCATAAAAAAAACAGATCAAAGTGATGGTGAACGATTGAGTTTACTTGGATCTCTGTCTGATCTTTGATGCTTCTTCCACTTCTTCCACTTAGCTCACATGACATGATGATGCCTGAAAGTTTTCAGGGAGTACGATTGGTGGTTTGAGATTTAAATAATAAGAGTATTGTTTAATTGATTTCTAAAATCAAAATATATCTTCTATTACAAAAGGGCGAAATTGATGTAGATCAATGAAAAGTGATTTTTGATGATGATTGTCGTGATTTTTCAGAGAAAATTAGGGTTTTTTCCTTTAGTTGTTTAGCGAATGGTTTGGACCCCTATTTTTTGATTATGATGCCGCCCAATTTTATGGCTCGGATGGTACACAACCCTATTTTCCTTTTAAGATACCGCTTAAAATTCAATTAGATGGGTAGTTTTCTAATCAAACAATTCAAGGCTAGGATTATGAGTTCATTAGTAAGATTAGGAGAAAATTAAGGGTCTAGATTATTGATGATTAATTTAATGGATGGTTAAGATTAGTTTTGCTATCTAAAAATAATTTATTTTAGATTTTGTTATTATAATATAAAGAGATGGTAGATAACATTACACATACGAATCTTTTCATTGTAAAGAATAGGATTTCAAGAAATTATTATTGATCATGATATATATATAAGTCAAATGATTAAGTATTATGTGTCTGGAGGATTCTACTTAAATTCAGCAACCACGAGCGACTGATTACGGATTATATTAATCAATATCAATCCACATATTACGCCATGTAAACACCGTAAGCTTATAACTAACTGTCAACATCGAATACCAAACATCCATGATCAGTTTGTAGCAAACTATAACTTCTTACTTTTCAAACATATACTATATTATATCAATTAAAGGAAATTAAAAAAAAAAGTACCAAACAGTGAAAGATGCGTACTCGATTCACGGTTTACGTTGACTCACACGTACACTTGGAAAACACTGAGTTGCTGATATGCTTCACATTGACCTTAACATTCGATCTTGATTTGGATTTTAATATGTGCCACGCATTTGGTAGCTGTGAGGTTTTATATAATGAGGTAAATTAACTGAACGAACCATATTACCCTCACATGCATGGCACATGTGAGGTGTTAAGGGTTAAATGCTAACGACAGTTATCTTTAGGTATCAACCACGAAATTAAATGAAACCACAGGTATCAACTACGCAAAAAAAATAGTTCAGATGTTGTGATGAAAAAATGAACAAACCACAGCTACCAGCGTAATTTTTTTCCCCATAAAAATGGACAGATCATTTTTTGTTTTTTTTACACACAACAACCCTAATTTTTTTTTTCTTCTTTCTCAATCGCCAAATCGAACTCAATCTTTCAAGTCTGCTGAAACCAAACATGGGAAGGGTAATAATCTTACTTCTTTTCATCTTTTCTTGCTCAATTTTTGTGTTCTTAAGACCCAATTTGGGGTATTGCAAGTTGGTTTGTTTAAATTGCCATGTTTCTACTAGAATCACTCTTTTTGTTCGTGATTACTTGCGATTTTGCTATGTATTCCATGAATCTTTGCTCTATTTGTTAAAAGCTTTCATTATTAGGGCAAGACTTCATGATTTTGGTGGGTTTTGACCCAAATCTGAATTTGGGGTGTTAATTTGGGTGATACTTGATGTTTTAAGCATGCTTGTTGTGTTTCTATGCTTAGTTTATGCGTGTAGTCATGTTAATTTGGTGAATGAACTAGTGTGGATGATATCATGAATTGCCAGCATGTTCTTTAATTTTATTTTTGTTTGACTTTGGTCGACTTTTGAGTTTGATTGCGAATTAGTTCATAGTAACATGCTATTATAGGTTGTTTGATGTTGCAAAATGCGTATGCCATGTTTCTATGTTCGTTTCTTTAAGGTCATTGTCACTGATGAATATTCTTCTAATTGCTAGCATGTTGTCAAATTTGAATGCCATGTTGACTAGTTGTCTATTATTGTAAGATGTGTACTTGTTTCTAGCATGTGTTGTGTTGTTACTTAACTTGTCTCTTTAGTCGCACGAATTTGGCAATGTGGTGTATTATAGCTAATGCTAATTCTCTTGGTTGCTATGGTTTTGTGTGGTTTTCATATTTCGCATGGAAAGAGTTCGCACCAAGATAAGAAACGGAAGTGATCAAGCATAGAATATTCGGGTCAGGTTCGGTCCATGCTTGACATCAAAGAAGGAGAATTTAAGGGTCAATTGGATTTCACAATCCGATCCGGAGTACCGTGAATAACCCCCTGCGGGATGAGGATCTCAGCAGGGGTGGTTAAACATAGACCCACCATCGGCAGGTAGTCCGGTCAGCGATGGCTCGCTCTGGGTAGTAGGGTTTGTGTTCATAGAACGTTACCTGTATATTAAGAGTGTCTAGTGAAAGGCTGTAAGTCCGGTAGCGCGGGTACAATCACGCCACTTAGATAGCGCAGCTAGTCCGTACGTGGATACTTAAAATAATATGTGTGTAAGTTCTCCCGAATTGGAATCCTTTGCTTTGTGGATTGAGTCCGTTATTTATAGGGTTGATATGGTCAAAACGGACGGTTTTATTTTCGCGGTGTCATTAGGTCGCGACACGTCAGAATCAGCTACCACGAGGATGAGTAATGGTTTTATTATTTATATTTAGCTGGGGTTCCTAGCTATAACTCACCTACTTGTCTTTCTTTTAACGAGTAAGTGGTAAATATAACTCAGGTACGTATTTTTGTATGTTTGCTCAGTAATGTGGGACAAAAGTGCCTATATAGTTAACCCTAGTGACAAGAGGTGATAGATTAAGATTAACTAAATAGAATAGTGATTTGGCTATAAAAGTAAAGATAGATAGGTATGAAGAATAGAATCCTGAAGGGGAATTATTGCAAGAGTTTAACTTCCTAGGATAAACTCTAAACCTCAATCAACTTGTAATGACCCGCACTTTTTCGATCGTTCTATACTTATAAGATTAATATTTATATAAATTAAACCTTACCAACATGATAAGCAATCCAAATTGTTAAGATTTATGTTTTTGAAAAGAGTTTTACACAACGTTTGACCGTCTAGTTTGACCGATGATATCACGAACTATACAATATATGATAATTATACATACATATTTAACATGATCTAAGGATGTTTTAATATCTCATTTTGTATTAATAACAAAAAGTCATAAGTATATTTTGAAACTACTAACTTAAGTTTTCAAAACAATAACCATACGTAACGTTATTTGACATAAATACTGATGATTTATAATGTTTATACATATATCGTATAAGTAATGTATTTAATCATTTTTAAAGGGCTTTTATACATAAAACAATATAAGTATATTTACAAAAGATAGTTATATTTGAATTCTCGTTCCGTTTCCTCAATAATCCTATACGTATATCTAGGGTACTATACACAGCTTCTAGAAGTATTTACTATTGGTATATACCAATAGAAATCTTCAATTATTGGAATAATATGTCATTCATGACATAATAAATTTTAACTTATCTTAGATATTTTCACTAAAAACCAAATTTTCAAGCCTATAAATAAGCACCATTTCTAACTCATTTTTACACATTCATTTTCCAAATTTTACTTCCAATTTTCACACACACTTGCAAGAACTCTCTCAACTTTTATTTTACTACTTCTTTCCAGCAACTTTACATTTTAAACTTGAGGTAAAAACTCTACTTCAACTCTTTTTCAATTCATATATTTAAAGCTATATATATAAGAGTTTATAAACTAGAACATAGTTTGAATGATTTCAAACTTGTTCGCAAACTAAATAGATCCTTCTAACTTAACTTTTAAAATACTTCAAGACCTGTAACATATCTTAATTATATGCTAACTTAACAAGGTATAACTTGGTTTTTCAAAGAACACCTTAAAAACTGAATTTACGACGTCGGAGTGCAACCGGGGGCTGTTTTGGGTTGGATAATTAAAAACCATCTTAAACTTTGAATTGGAGGTTTATTTTCTGGAAAAATGATTTTTACTATGAATATGATAACACATAAAAATTTCATGATTTAACTCAAAGTATAAGTATTTTTAGAAAAATAATCATTTGAGGTTGTTTACATGATGGAAAATGATTAACTTCATAAGTTTCACTAAAGTTTGACCTATGCCGTGTGATTTTGAATACAAACTAAGGTATTTACAGTTCATAGTCTTAAAGAGGGACTCGATCCAAGGAGATGGCAAGTTGAATCAACGAAAACGGAGTTGTAACGAAGAAACTATGACCGAAACAAAATCGGATATCCAAGACTAGTTTAGCCACGAAAATAATTGGGAAAAAATTAAATAAATCACATCTTTTTAAGTTAACATGATATTTTATATATATGTACTTATAATTCAATTTTATATGGTTCAGGATCACCCGTAAACAACACGAGAAGATTAATCATAAGATCCCATGATTGTACGCAACACGTCATTTGACAACACCGGTACTTTATGTACGCAACACGTCATTTAACAACACCGGTACCATGGGTCAAGATTAATCTCGACCAATACATATACGATGGGGTTTTATTTATTTCGTTGGGGGTTTTATTTATTTCATTGCGGGTATATTAAACATCTAAAAATGAACCATTAAAATTGAATTACTAACAACGAACTGCTAACTACGGACTAAGGAATTATTCAAAGTATTAAAAGTATAACAAGTATATATATGTGACGTTTGTTTAAAAAGAAAAGGTATTGATATATTATATATGGATAGGTTCGTGATATCAACCGGAGACCAAGTCAAATTATATATATATCTTCAAGACGAAAGTGAGTATATAGTCCCACATTTAAACTCTAAATATTTCGGGATGAGAATACATGTATTTTATGTTTTACGTTATGGACACAAGTAACTGAAAAATATATTCTACGTTGAGTTGTACCACTGGCATACTTCCCTGTAGCTTGGTAACTGTTATTTACAGCGGTATTGTAAACGCGAATCCTGTTGATAGATCTATCGGGCCTGACAACCCCAACCGGACTGGACGACCAGTATTCAACGGTTGCACAGTACTTCGTTTCGTGACTACACTTGGTACGGTGTAGTAAGATTTCATAATAAAGGGAATATGCGACGTGATTAAATGTTAAGTATGGTTACCAAGTGCTCAACCACTTAGAATATTTTTATTAAACTGTTTATATACGAAATCTTGTGGTCTATATATATATATATATTGCTGCCGGCATTAAACCTATATCTCACCAACTTTATGTTGACCTTTTAAAACATGTCTATTCTCAGGTGATTACTAAAGCTTCCGCTGCATTATGTTGAATTTGAGCAGGATCTTGCGTACGCATATTTGTGTCAAAAATAAAACTGCATACCCAAGGATTTGTGTTGTAAAATATGCTCGAAATCGTGTTGTTATCATTATATGTAAAGTTTGTAAGTCGAAGATTATCGCTAAACGATAATCATCTTTTTATTGTCTAAAGCTTGTAACAAAAATAATGGTTATGGTTTGTAATGTATAATATATGCAGTTTCTCTTTTAAAAATGTCGCATATAGAGGTCAATACCTCGCAATGAAATCATACGTTATCTAACACGTTCTTATGGTTAAGGACGGGTTATGACATGTGGTATCAGAGCGGTGGTCTTAGCGAACCAGGTTTGCATTAGTGTGTCTAACCGATAAGTCGTTAGGATACATTAGTAAGTCTGGACTTTGACCGGGTCTGATTTAAAAACCATTGCTTATCATTGTTGGTTAAAATTTATATGTAAATATTATGTAGTACTAATGGGTTAGTTGTTGTGTGATAGATGTCGGGCTCAAAACTTGTCATCACGTTCAGCGACTCCGAACCAGAATCTTCAGATGGTGTTCCAGTCATTAACCTATCCGATGACGAAAATAATATCTTTGGGGAAGACTCACAAATTCCGGATGAACCGACTATAGAGAACCCGGAAAGTGAACCCGAGGAGGAAAGTGAAACCGAGGAGGAAAGTGAACCCGAGGAGGAAAGTGAACCCGAGGAAGAAATACAGGAAATTACAAAAGACGAGTTCGAACTAGGAAAGAAACGAAAGGCTAATGAATTAGAAAATTCAAATCCCGAGTTTAGTAAGGATGATGTGGCACCAACTCCACTAGACACTACCACCCCTATTCCCGCTATTCCTATTCGTGCTGTCCCGGCATCCAGTTCTTCAGCCCCACAGCCAAAATATAGGCAGACAGCTAGGATAAGCGTTAGGCCATTCCTTGAACCTAAACGTCCTAGAAAATAGACCAAACGATGCGCTGCCGTATTAAACCATGGGATCATATAATGTTTTGTATAATATTATTAGTGTGGTTTGCTTAATGTTCGATATAAGATAAGCATATGTAAAATAGTGAAGTGTGAAATGCAATAATTTTCCATGGTTAAGTATTATTTAGATGGTAGTAATTGATTCTGTACTAAGCTATTAAGTATGGACATTAACGGGTAGGTACTACCCTAGATATAATTATAAAACGCTAATAAGAAGAAAAGGCTTTTATAATAATACCTAGTTCATATTATTAATAAGCTATAATGTACTGTAAATATACACTACATCTATAATATTCCATGTGAATAATTATTTTCTTTTCATTCTTATAGAAGAATATGGCGCGATTGAATCGAATGACGGAACAAGAAATCCAGGAACTCATCAATCAGCGAGTGAACGACAGAATGTTATGGGTCGAGGCTGCAAGAGGTGCTGCAGTTAACCCAAATCCTCGTGTGGGATGCACTTACAAAACTTTTCAAGCTTGCAAGCCCTCATCATTCAGTGGAACAGAAGGACCAATCGGTTTAACCCGGTGGATAGAAAAGATGGAGACTGTGTTTAAAATCAGTGGTTGTGTTGAAAAGGACATGACCAAGTATGCATCGTGCACTTTACAAGATAGTGCACTCACGTGGTGGAAAAATTATGTGAAGGCTGTAGGAGGAGATGTAGCTTATGATACTCCGTGGGAAGAATTCAAAACAATGTTAATCAACGAATATTGTCCAAGGAACGAGGTTAGGAAGTTGGAAGATGAGTTACGAAGTCTGAAGGTTATTGGTACTGAAATCACCAACTACAATCAGCGATTCATGGAATTAGTTTTGCTATGTCCTGAATTGGTTCCAACCGAAGAACGGAAGATTGAAATGTACAAAGATGGTTTGCCCAAAAAGGTCAAGGAAAACGTTACAGCATCGAAACCTAAGACAATTCATGAAGCTATAACCATGGCAAACGAGCTAATGGATCAGGTCATCATGGATAAGAAAGCATCCAATACTGATGTGAAGGTATCAGGTAACAAAAGAAAGTGGAATGGAAATTATGATCGAGGTAACCAACAACAATCTTTTAAGAAACAAGAAACCATACAAGGTGCAGGTGGTGGTTTAAGCTTTGGTTATAAAGGACAAAATCCTTTATGCAACCGATGCCACAAACATCACTCTGGTTACTGTAATGTGGTATGCAACAAATGTAATCGAAAGGGTCATCTTGCTGAAGATTGTAGGGCTCTCGTTACAAATACAAATGGTACCAAGACTCTTGCCACCAATGCAAATAGAACTGCTTTGGCTACCATTACTTGTTTTGGGTGTGGAAAACAAGGTCACTATAAGAGCCAGTGCCCGAATCCAGAGAAGAATATCGGACCTGCACGTGGGAGAGCATTTGTTATTAATGCTAGAGAGGCATGTGAAGACCCGGAGCTTGTTACGGGTACGTTTACCATTAATAACTTATCCGCATCTATTATATTTGATACTGGTGCTGATAGAATTTACGTGTGTAGAGACTTTCACGCTAAATTGAATTGTTCATCATTACCTCTAGATGCTAAGTACATGATTGAGTTAGCTAATGGTAAACTAATTAAAGCCGATAAAATTTGCCGTGATTGTAAAATAAATTTAGCCGGAGAAACATTTAAGATTGATTTGATACCCGTAGAATTAGGAAGTTTTGATGTAATAGTCGGCATGGACTGGATGTCCAAAATAGGAGCCGAAGTTGTGTGCGCCAAGAAGGCAATTCGCATTCCTCGTAAGAATAAAACGCCAGTAATGATTTATGGAGAGAAGGGTAACTCAAAGCTAAAACTCATTAGTTATTTGAAAGCTCAAAAGTGCTTGAAGAAAGGGTGCTATGCTATCTTAGCACATGTTAATAAAGTCTAAAAGAAAGAAAAAGAGAAGTGCATCAATGACGTGCCTGTGGCAAGAGATTTTCCTGAAGTATTTCCGGAAGAGTTGCCGGGATTACCTCCATTTAGATCTGTAGAATTTCAAATAGATCTTGTACCAGGAGCTGCACCGGTTGCCCGTGCTCCATATAGACTTGCACCGTCCGAGTTAAAAGAACTTCAGAGTCAGTTAAAAGAATTACTGGATCGTGGATTCATACGACCAAGTACTTCACCGTGGGGAGCTCCAATTTTATTCGTCAAGAAGAAAGACGGATCTTTCCGAATGTGTATAGATTATCGTGAATTAAATAAGTTAACTATCAAGAATCGGTATCCACTACCGAGAATTGACGACTTATTTGATCAACTTCAAGGATCATGTGTGTACTCAAAAATTGACTTAAGGTCGGGCTATCATCAATTACGTGTCAAAGAAGAAGATATACCGAAAACTGCTTTTCGGACACGTTATGGTCATTACGAATTTTTGGTTATGCCGTTTGGATTGACGAATGCGCCAGCTGTATTCATGGACCTCATGAATCGAGTTTGTAGTCCATATTTAGATAAGTTTGTTATCGTTTTCATTGATGATATTCTTATCTATTCCAAGAGTGAGCAAGAGCATGAGCAGCATGTAAGGTTGATATTAGAGTTGTTAAGAAAAGAACAGCTATATGCTAAATTTTCTAAATGTGCTTTCTGGTTGAAAGAAGTGCAATTTCTTGGCCACGTTGTTAGTAGCAAAGGAATTCAGGTTGATCCAGCAAAAATTGAAGCCATTGAAAAATGGGAGACTCCTAAGACACCAACGCAGATACGCCAATTTTTGGGTTTAGCCGGTTATTATAGAAGGTTTATTCAAGATTTTTCCCGAATAGCTAAGCCGTTGACAGCATTAACGCAAAAAGGGAAGAAATACGAATGGACCTCGGAGCAGGAGAACGCATTTCAATTACTGAAGAAGAAGTTAACTACGGCGCCTATTTTATCGTTACCTGAAGGGAACGATGATTTTGAAATATATTGTGACGCTTCGCGACAAGGTTTTGGTTGTATTCTTATGCAACGAAAGAAAGTTATTGCATACGCATCTCGACAATTGAAGATTCACGAGCGGAATTATACGACGCATGATCTAGAACTGGGAGCAGTCGTGTTTGCGTTAAAGATATGGAGACACTACTTATATGGGGTTAGATGCACTGTGTTTACTGATCATAAAAGTCTTCAACATATTTTCGATCAGAAACAGCTGAACATGAGGCAACGTAGGTGGGTCGAGCTGATAAACGACTACGATTGTGAGATTCGCTATCATCCCGGGAAAGCGAATGTAGTGGCTGACGCATTAAGCAGAAAGGAACGAGAACCAATTCGAGTACGAGCGATGAACATAAAAATACGCATGAATCTCAACTCACAAATCAAAGAAGTTCAACGAGAAGCACTTAATAAAGAAAATATAGGAAATGAAATAATGAAGAAGTATGAGAAGCAACTCGTTATGCGGGAAGATGGAATTCGATATTTTGCAAATAGTATTTGGGTACCGAAGTTGGGTGGATTAAGGAAGTTGATATTGAACGAGACACATAAGACAAGATATTCGATACATCCTGGAGTTGGAAAGATGTACCAAGATCTTAAGACGCATTATTGGTGGCCTAATTTGAAGACAGACGTTGCAACATATGTTGGGGAATGTTTAACTTGTTCCAAAGTCAAAGCAGAACACCAGAAGCCGTCAGGGTTACTTCAACAACCAGAAATTCCAGAATGGAAATGGGACGGTATTACCATGGATTTCATCACGAAGTTACCAA
The DNA here is from genome assembly GCF_046630445.1 of Rutidosis leptorrhynchoides. Taxonomy (NCBI): domain Eukaryota; kingdom Viridiplantae; phylum Streptophyta; class Magnoliopsida; order Asterales; family Asteraceae; genus Rutidosis; species Rutidosis leptorrhynchoides. Next base: position 349,034,095 of record NC_092343.1, read on the forward strand.
AGACTGCCTGGGGATACGACACCATTTGGGTAATTGTTGATCGTCTTACCAAATCTGCACATTTCTTGCCTATAAAGGAAACAGATAGAATGGAGAAATTATTACGATTATATATAAAGGAAATAGTTTCAAGGCATGGAATACCTATTTCCATTATATCCGATCGTGATAGTAGATTTACATCAAAGTTCTGGCAATCACTACAGGAGGCCCTAGGAACTCGTTTGGATATGAGTACCGCGTATCATCCGCAAACCGACGGGCAGAGTGAAAGAACGATTCAGACTCTTGAAGACATGCTCAGGGCATGTGTGATCGATTTTGGAAACGGATGGGATAAATATCTACCATTAGCAGAATTCTCGTATAATAATAGTTATCATGCGAGCATTAAAGCTGCGCCATTCGAAGCATTGTACGGAAGGAAGTGTAGATCTCCTATTTGTTGGAATGAAGTAGGAGATCGACAATTAACTGGTCCCGAGATCATACACGAAACGACTGAGAAGATAGTACAAATCAAGGAGAGATTGAAAACAGCCCGTAGTCGCCAAAAGAGCTACGCCGATGTTCGAAGGAAACCATTAGAGTTTCAGATCGGTGACATGGTTATGTTAAAGGTGTCACCTTGGAAAGGTGTAATACGTTTTGGAAAAAGGGGTAAACTAAACCCAAGGTATGTAGGCCCGTTCAAGATCATCGAACGCATTGGACCGGTAGCTTATCGACTCGAGTTACCGCAACAACTCGCCGGAGTACATAATACCTTTCACGTCTCAAACCTTAAGAAGTGTCTTGTAAAGGAAGACCTCACCATTCCTCTTGAAGAAATCCATGTCGACGAGAAACTACAATTCATCGAAGAACCAATCGAAATCATGGATCGTGAAGTTAAACGGCTCAAACAGAGCAACATACCGATCGTTAAGGTTCGTTGGAATGCTCGAAGGGGTCCCGAGTTTACTTGGGAACGAGAGGATCAAATGAAACAAAAATATCCACACTTGTTTTCCGATGACGCAAAATAGGTACAATTTTAAAATTTCGAGACGAAATTTATTTAACGGGTAGGTACTGTAATGACCCGCACTTTTTCGATCGTTCTATACTTATAAGATTAATATTTATATAAATTAAACCTTACCAACATGATAAGCAATCCAAATTGTTAAGATTTATGTTTTTGAAAAGAGTTTTACACAACGTTTGACCGTCTAGTTTGACCGATGATATCACGAACTATACAATATATGATAATTATACATACATATTTAACATGATCTAAGGATGTTTTAATATCTCATTTTGTATTAATAACAAAAAGTCATAAGTATATTTTGAAACTACTAACTTAAGTTTTCAAAACAATAACCATACGTAACGTTATTTGACATAAATACTGATGATTTATAATGTTTATACATATATCGTATAAGTAATGTATTTAATCATTTTTAAAGGGCTTTTATACATAAAACAATATAAGTATATTTACAAAAGATAGTTATATTTGAATTCTCGTTCCGTTTCCTCAATAATCCTATACGTATATCTAGGGTACTATACACAGCTTCTAGAAGTATTTACTATTGGTATATACCAATAGAAATCTTCAATTATTGGAATAATATGTCATTCATGACATAATAAATTTTAACTTATCTTAGATATTTTCACTAAAAACCAAATTTTCAAGCCTATAAATAAGCACCATTTCTAACTCATTTTTACACATTCATTTTCCAAATTTTACTTCCAATTTTCACACACACTTGCAAGAACTCTCTCAACTTTTATTTTACTACTTCTTTCCAGCAACTTTACATTTTAAACTTGAGGTAAAAACTCTACTTCAACTCTTTTTCAATTCATATATTTAAAGCTATATATATAAGAGTTTATAAACTAGAACATAGTTTGAATGATTTCAAACTTGTTCGCAAACTAAATAGATCCTTCTAACTTAACTTTTAAAATACTTCAAGACCTGTAACATATCTTAATTATATGCTAACTTAACAAGGTATAACTTGGTTTTTCAAAGAACACCTTAAAAACTGAATTTACGACGTCGGAGTGCAACCGGGGGCTGTTTTGGGTTGGATAATTAAAAACCATCTTAAACTTTGAATTGGAGGTTTATTTTCTGGAAAAATGATTTTTACTATGAATATGATAACACATAAAAATTTCATGATTTAACTCAAAGTATAAGTATTTTTAGAAAAATAATCATTTGAGGTTGTTTACATGATGGAAAATGATTAACTTCATAAGTTTCACTAAAGTTTGACCTATGCCGTGTGATTTTGAATACAAACTAAGGTATTTACAGTTCATAGTCTTAAAGAGGGACTCGATCCAAGGAGATGGCAAGTTGAATCAACGAAAACGGAGTTGTAACGAAGAAACTATGACCGAAACAAAATCGGATATCCAAGACTAGTTTAGCCACGAAAATAATTGGGAAAAAATTAAATAAATCACATCTTTTTAAGTTAACATGATATTTTATATATATGTACTTATAATTCAATTTTATATGGTTCAGGATCACCCGTAAACAACACGAGAAGATTAATCATAAGATCCCATGATTGTACGCAACACGTCATTTGACAACACCGGTACTTTATGTACGCAACACGTCATTTAACAACACCGGTACCATGGGTCAAGATTAATCTCGACCAATACATATACGATGGGGTTTTATTTATTTCGTTGGGGGTTTTATTTATTTCATTGCGGGTATATTAAACATCTAAAAATGAACCATTAAAATTGAATTACTAACAACGAACTGCTAACTACGGACTAAGGAATTATTCAAAGTATTAAAAGTATAACAAGTATATATATGTGACGTTTGTTTAAAAAGAAAAGGTATTGATATATTATATATGGATAGGTTCGTGATATCAACCGGAGACCAAGTCAAATTATATATATATCTTCAAGACGAAAGTGAGTATATAGTCCCACATTTAAACTCTAAATATTTCGGGATGAGAATACATGTATTTTATGTTTTACGTTATGGACACAAGTAACTGAAAAATATATTCTACGTTGAGTTGTACCACTGGCATACTTCCCTGTAGCTTGGTAACTGTTATTTACAGCGGTATTGTAAACGCGAATCCTGTTGATAGATCTATCGGGCCTGACAACCCCAACCGGACTGGACGACCAGTATTCAACGGTTGCACAGTACTTCGTTTCGTGACTACACTTGGTACGGTGTAGTAAGATTTCATAATAAAGGGAATATGCGACGTGATTAAATGTTAAGTATGGTTACCAAGTGCTCAACCACTTAGAATATTTTTATTAAACTGTTTATATACGAAATCTTGTGGTCTATATATATATATATATTGCTGCCGGCATTAAACCTATATCTCACCAACTTTATGTTGACCTTTTAAAACATGTCTATTCTCAGGTGATTACTAAAGCTTCCGCTGCATTATGTTGAATTTGAGCAGGATCTTGCGTACGCATATTTGTGTCAAAAATAAAACTGCATACCCAAGGATTTGTGTTGTAAAATATGCTCGAAATCGTGTTGTTATCATTATATGTAAAGTTTGTAAGTCGAAGATTATCGCTAAACGATAATCATCTTTTTATTGTCTAAAGCTTGTAACAAAAATAATGGTTATGGTTTGTAATGTATAATATATGCAGTTTCTCTTTTAAAAATGTCGCATATAGAGGTCAATACCTCGCAATGAAATCATACGTTATCTAACACGTTCTTATGGTTAAGGACGGGTTATGACACAACTGGGCTGTGAACCTAACTGATTTGTCATTAAGAGTTTAGGCCTTGAAGATTCTGGCTAAGACAGGTATCCCTACTCCCAACGTTAACCTGAAAGGTTTAAACGACCTTATGGATAGAATCCTAGGTACATGAAAAAAGTGGTCTACCCAATAAAGGAAAGTCTCAGCTTTCTTAATCCTAGTTGGTCTAACCAAAGCAATATCCTACCACTTAATCACTATACTATGCATTAACATTAACAGATGTGCAATCTTAGGTATTCTAAGGTACTGCTAATTGGGGTAGAAGTCTCTCCTTTTGCGAACACTTATTCAACCTCGGATCATCTTACAATATCTCAAGAACATTGCTTCTGACGCGAATCATGCTTTTGAGTAAGCTAGTGTTCACTGAACTCTCTATTGCTAACTCTAATCACAACCTAAATGGGCAGCTCTTCTATGACGAACAAATAGTTATTCGTACGTAGGTACTATATCCCTATTGTGACGTTAAGCACACATAACTACTTACCTTGTATCCTAGGGTTGATCAGGTCCTAATATTAGGTTATAGCCACGTGAATAAGCGGAAAGGGTGATCCGTAAATTAAACTTCTAAACCGTCAAGGTTTCAGCATAACAACATGATAAGTTTCAGATAAAATATTCAACACATGATAAACAATTGTAACAGATAGATAATCATGCAAAGTGAAAGCAACTCAAGATAATAACTTTATTAAATGAAGGAAAGCGTTCACCGTTTACAGACGAGATCTGAAACATTACAAGTGCTGACAACCTCTAGCCCGCTCCTATTACAATCTTCGGCGTTCGCCTCCGGGTACTTAATTTTCCGCTCGTAGGTGAGAAGGCCTTGAAAGCTCTAGTGGGAGAAAGTGTATTGTAGTGAGAGAGTGAAGAGAGGTGTGTGAAAATTGGATGACAAAAAGCCCTTTAAATAGACTAGAAAATTTCCAAAATACGGCCGGCAGGCCGTATGGTGGCCCGTATTTGGCAGGCCGCATGGCTGGCAGCCCGTTTCTTGGGGGCGTTTGCTGGGCCGTATGGCAGGCCGTACCCCATATGGCAGGTCGTATGGCAGGCCGTATGGTGGCCCGTATCTGGTGCTGGTCAGGCTTTGATTCACTGGATCATAACTTGATTTCTTGTCTTTCACTGTTTTCGCTCTAGAATCTTCGTTTTAGCTCCGTTTCTCTTGATTCTTTTTGCATCGTCTTTGTAATTACTTTACCTACAAATTTAATCAAAAAAGAGATTATTTTGCCGACAGAGCTTTGAACTTTATGCTTTTGGGACTCAATATTGGGGTTAAAAACGTGACTTTTTAGCCGATATCAAATATCCCACACTTAGACTTTGCTTGTCCTCAAGCAAACTTCTGAACTTAAAACAGCGAGGACTTTAATTCGTAGTGATCAGGTTGTTCTTGTTTCGCAAGACGGAAGAGTGGAAACTTAGTTTTTATTCTTTTTGCTATTCTCGAATCTTTTCCGCAAGCATGAGAGGAGGTTACATAACTGAGGCTATCTCACTCGGGTCACTCATTTCACTAAAGTGTTTAGGGTGTCCTATAGTTTTAAGAAATGAAGTCACTCTTAGCCAGTCATGCTTACATTCTTCGTCATAGGCTTGATCAAGACTCAAATATTCATCACTTATTTGCGAGAATTTTCGGTTATCGACTCAGCTTGAATTATGAAGAGATGGGGGTTTGGAAGTTTCTAGAGTGCGAAGGGTTTTGATAGATAGGAGTTTCTTTTTGAAAGATTGATCTCAACGATCCTTTCAGCTTTTTGCCAGGAATTTCTTAGTGAGCATCCTTCTTTTTGACTGCCAGGAGTTTCTTTTCTCGAATCTTTTCTGGTTCTGCTCCCTTTCTCAGAACCTTTATTCATAGAGGCTTTGCCCTAGTTTTTTTTTTTTTTTTGAAAGCATCTTTTGCTTTTCTCTTCGAGGTCTCCTTTTGGCGATCTTCTTTGATAATTAGCTTGGATGCTTGCATTTTTCTCGTGTGATCTTGTAGAGGGTTTTCCTGAAAAAGAATGATTTAGTCGGGATTTATGAATGAATAAGAAAAAGTGAATGGATTTGTGGAGTGAAAATGGAAACGAATGTGTATAGCGGAGGTTGTTTTTATGAATAGCTGAGGTTTTAACTTAGTCTTCCTCGTCAAAATGTGTGATTCCGAAATGTAAATCAAGAGCAAGTTCTGATTCCGAGATGTTAACATCGGCGCGCTCAACGGAAATATAGTGAAGCACTAAAAATGAGTGCTTATAAAGCCTTATTTGGGGTTGCCTCACAACAATTATAGCAGGTCGAATTGCACCTTTCGTTATGCAATGCTCTATTGGAAAGTTGATTTTGATTTTCGCAAAAAGTTTCCAACCTTGTTTTACCTTTTTTGTCTGTTTTGTAGCAAAAACTTTTTGATCTTTTTTAGAATTTTATCATCCTTAGTGTTTTATAATTCGGAAAGTTTTAAATTTTGAAAAAAATTTGAGGATTTTACAAGAATCGTTATGTGCAACATTTGCTATCCCACACTTTAAAATAACATTGTCCTCAATGTTAAGGATACGGAGTATCCCACACTTTAGATTTTAAAAAGAGGCGTTGTGTTATTAAAAGTTTATGTTGGTGGGGTTACCAATCCCATACTTAAAGTTGTATAGTATTTTGCGTATATTCTATTGAAAAAGTGATGAAGACGTAGTACTCCCCTATGGTTTCAGGACGTGTAGATGAATGGCGCGCTAATTATGGATTCTTCAACACTTGTGCCGGCGTCATCCTCGTTCAAAGCATCCTTGCTCCAAGTTGCGTTTCCATCTCGTACGGTCTTGATCGTAGTTCGGTTTGTGACGTTTTATTCATGCAATATTTATTATTCTAAAAGAAACCATACTAAAACATAAAGATAGTTATGCCCGGAACCGGGCGTACAGAAATAAAATATAAGATAATGTATCATCAGTAGTAATAATACAAAGGTTCTAAAATAAACATGGTTACGGCTGAGGTGGTGGGTAAGGAGGAGAATAGATTACGCTGGTGAGGGGCCTGGCTGGGTACCTCAATCTGGACTGACCCTCACTGGTCATTTCCTCGTCCGTGGCAAACTGGTTCGCCAACTCCTCTGTGTTCATGCCCAAGGATATTCTAAACTATATTTTGTCCGATCGCGCAATTAACCCAGTAAGTGACGATGTGCTCGTATAAACCATCGGCCCTGTCTGCCAACCCATACCTTCCTGCAAATCTCTACCCCTACCCCACTGGTAGTTAACGTCCATACTATCAATACCATGTGCAATCCCTGCAGTCGTACGTTGCTGCAACTCCTGATCCCATCTCGACTCCGACCATCAGTAGATGTGTTAATGTGGTCAGTGTTGAACAATTCTTCAACAAAACTCCCGGCCCCTGTGTTCTGTGGAGGTGGCGGTGGAGGTGTAGATGTGATAACGGTACGCTGTGTGTAGCGATGTGTGGGTGGAGGTGGGGGTCCTGAAAACTGGTGGCTCAGGCCTGCTCCTCTAGGATCAGGGTGGGATTCTAGGATTGGGTACTCATGAGGGTAAGGCCGAATGTAGAGCTGTCTGCCTGCGTAATGCGCAAAATGATCCAGATTCTGAAGAATCGCATGTTGGGTGAACCAACTCTCGTGCCCGGGTAAATCCCCCATGTGGTATTGGTATGGCGGATATCGCGGCCGATCACCCTCTCCTACTGATGAATGTCGGCGGGTGTCAGCGGGTTATCCATGCATTGTGGGATCATCCTCATCCCTCGGTTCCTGATAACCTCGCCGTCTACTACCGTCCCGTGTCCTCGTATCAGGTCTGAATCCATGTACTCTCACCCCTGGCACTGTCCGGTCTTCAGAACCAGGTATCTCTGGGTTCGCCTGAATGATTAACTGCTCACCCTCAACGCGAAGGTAATTCCAGTAGCTTAACAGTTTATACCCTATTTCCTCTGACACGGCCCCAGTCCTATAATTAAACCGTTCAACACTTCCCAAAACACGCATGCTCCAAAGCAACTTAGTAACAACGCCCCCTAAAACCGGCACGACTGTTCTTGCCGAATTCTTCTCATTAGTGAAAGCTTGAGCCAGGAGATGTGCTACCTGCATATTTTTGTTATGCATCATGGCGTGCATCAGGCGCATGTCGCCAATCGTAACTGCACCACCATGTTTGGCTTTAGGGTGGAGGGTTTTGGTGATTAGGTGGTGGAGGATTCGGTGTACGGGGTTGGCGAATTTGGATGCCTTTTTACCCGATTGACATGGCCCATTATCAGTGGTGTGCTCTTGCCAGAAAGCTTGATGATCGATGTGATTCAAGGTGGTATATCCTCTTTTGAATATCGGCCGGGTGAGCTGCGATGATTTGTACAACTCCAAGTGTTTTGCAAATTGTGCGAGAATCAGGTGATATGTGTGGTTTTGGTGTCGGAAATGGATACACTCCTGTTCACTATAATCTTCCTGATCTACATCCGAATCGAAACTCCAGGTAGCCATAAATTCTACATATGGCTCATTGTAGGTCGTTTCATTTAACTCAAACAACTGTTTCCATGCCCGGTGTGTTCTACCCTCAGCTTGAAAGGTCAAGATTTGTCTGAGCTCATCAGCCCATCCACATTGTTCCAATATCGTCCAATTGATGTATTTGTTACCCGTTTTAGCCCGATTAATCCAAACTCTCATAACCGGCTCATTATCAGCCGGGTTGTCTTACCCACGAAGATAGTGGTGCAACTCATACTCATTTGGTTGACGATTAGCCATCTGCAAAAATCAAGTAACATAGGTTATGCTCCAAAAATTTAGACTTAAAATCCAAAAATGCCTATATTTTTCAAAAAAAATTCGAAATGAGGGCTTTAAAAATGGTATTTTCCAAAATCCTGTTATAGTCAAATATAGCCAAAATTACCACAAACAACATTTAAACGAACTATAAACTTACTTTTGAGCAAAATTCAAAGTGTACTTGTGATTACAATAAATATTTGCTAAAAATAATAATTATAGCAATTTAGTCATAATAAGCAATTTTGAACTAAACGTGATGATTTTTAAGCATACAATGATCCTAATGACCATTATTAATTACCTTAAATATTTTTAATCATCAAACTTGAGCTATAACATCTTAAAGTCAAAGATTTAAGCCGTTTGACCGAAAAATAATCAATTTGTTCAAAACGTACATAATAAGGAAAATCAAGGAATAAGCTACATTTTTGCGAGCAAATCAATGACATCCTCATTTGAACTAGTTTTAAAGTAATCCTAAGTTTTAAAAACGTTTTAACTATAGGAAAAATCGTAGTGTAACGACCCTGAATTTTCCAACGTTTAATTAATAATAATTATTATTAATACTTGTGTTTTATTGAATGTATTGTTTATATACATTTACTTGTTATCGCGATTAACTTTTGAATGCCCGAAACATCTTTGTGACACATGAACTTTTCACGAATAATATTTAAGATATTATTTACATTCATGATTAATTGTTATTAATCATTTTTAATTAACTAAGTTTGCTAGTTAATTACTTGGGCTCTTATTGGATTAATTTGTTAATTAATGGAACTTGGGCTTTTATTAGTGATTAATGGACTTTAGAAGCCCACCCTACACCTTACATGGATTAGTTAGCCCATCACTCATGTAAGTATCATTTTAGGATTAAACTAGATGGTTAAGTGGCATGGAATCTAGTTACCTTTTACTTGCACATCATTCCCATAAAAATACATCTAATAACCATCTTTTTGGAGCCAAACACATGAAGGTCTTGTGGACAAATCCCTTCCCCATTTGGTGGAGCAAACCGTCGGCCTCCATGTTGTACTAGGGAGTTTTTGTTTCATTTCCTTATTACTTGTCTATTTGTATTTCACCTTCATTTACACACACATTCAAAAATACTTCAAACTCTCTCTTTTTTTTCCCTAATTTTTGTAAGTAACTTAAGCTATTTTCTTTCTTCTTCCTTGCTAAAACCGTAGCTCAATCATCATCATCATCTTTTGTTACTTGATTATTGTTTACTTACTTGGAATTGTTAGTTGTAGTTGCTTACTTTGTTGTTGTTGTTGTTGTTCTTTACTAGTTACTAAGAAGCAAACTTTCTAGTTTGATTCTTCTTTTATCTTGTATATACAAGAACACTCAAGAACTAACTTACTAGTTATGTTCTACATATACTTTCTTAAAGGATTGCAAGTTCATGTGTTGATTAAAATCATACTTGTGATTCATGAAGTAAACTTTAAAGTTTACTTTCTTAAAGATCAAACTTTGGTTTGAATCTTTAAAGTATGAACAACCATGAACAAATTACTTGTTTACTTAGTTTACTTCTTCATTTTATACACATTAATTTCATGTTTGTTGTTGTTGTTGGTCAAGTACTACAAGTTAGTCTTGATCTCATACTTTCTTGAAACTTAAAGTTAACTTTAAAGATTCAAGAACATGAAAGTGTAACCCTTTATTTATAACTTTACATACTTGTGTTGGATTTAACTTAATAACCTTAGATCTAGACTTTTGGGTCTTAGATCTTCAAGATCTAACTAAGAACTATGTTCTACATCTTAAGATCTTGATTAGTTAGTTTACTTTCAAGTTTGTAACTTATTTTTACTTTTAAAGTTCATGTATGTGTTAGATCTAAGACTTTGATGTAACTTTGGTTCATCAAAACACTTGCAACACTTAAGTGAGTTGTGCTTCATGTCTTAGACTTGCACTTGGGTTATGATGGTCAAATCTTGGTCAAGATGATGCAAACACATCAACGAGTTGTACACTTGAAGCTATACACATCAAGGACGAGAACCGTGATAAGCATCAAGCATCAAACTCACCGGAACCCATTATTTTACTGCTTTCTGTCTCCTACCTACTGTTTTCTGGTTTCTGTAACAGAACAGTACACCTAGGCTACTGTATCCATGATTTTCAGATAGATCTTTTCGAGTATATAACTTTTCATATAGGACTCGTCTTAATCCGAGTTACGGTTTAGGATTTATGGCCCTCCGATCGTCACTATGTCCTTTTAACGTTGTGCAGAAATTTCTGACCTACTCGCACTTAGACTGTCGCCACGGTCAAACTAAGACGAGTTTGCTTCTGTAAATTTTACCACACTTAAAGGACTCATATACGGAGCCATGGCCACTGGTCTCACCATAATTCAGTAAGGATAGAGGCCGTGGTGACTGACTGAAATCAGCCTTTGTTTTAAACTACTTTCATAAATGAAACTTACTTTACGCCTTTTGTTTGATGATGAATGATGATGACCCTTAAGACCTTATTTACATACTTTTAAACCTTTTCGGACGATTTACTGACTTAGTACTATTTTACTTAGGTTGAGGACCCGTTTGGACAACCTTCATTACTTGCTTACTTTCCGAGTCATACTTTACCGCTACTTTATCATTGTGAGTTATATCATTCCCTTTTTACTTTAACTTATTTTGGGAACTGAGAATACATGCGGATTTTATGTTTTACATACTAGGCACGAGTACTTAAACTTTATATATGTGTGGGTTAAATAACGGCAGAAACATTCCCTTTAGCTCGGTAACGTTTAGTCATTGGTTTTTAAACCGTGAACGCGAATCTTAGATATGGATCTATAGGGTTTGACATCCCCACTCGGGCTAGTCGCGCTAGCATTTAACGAGTGTTTAATACTTCGTAGACATACGCACTTGCCAAGTGTACTTTCAGGGGGTATAAATGTTAAGTTAGTTACCGAGTGCCCACGGTTGAGCATATACTTAAACATACTGACTTGGATTACTGTTTTGAAATGCTCTTTGTAGCACTGAAATCTCGTGGCCTACCTTACATTACTGTTATACTTAAACTATAGCTCACCAACCTTTGTGTTGACGTTTTTAAGCATGTTTTTCTCAGGTGCTTAAGGTTGCTTTCGTTGTTATACTAGTCTTGCTGTAGACACCCGCTGCTTTAGAGATGTCACTGCATGAACGCTTACTTTTGCATTCAAACTTTGGTACTTTTGAAACGATGATTTGTAACGACCATTGGGGTCACATACAATTATTAATTGCTTCTACTTAGTGAAGCATACTTTTGATGTAAAACATTCGACGTTGGTTATGACGTCACTTTTATTATGAATGCAAACTCTTTTTGAAATCGCATATAGTACTTAACCTTGTAATGATCCTGTTGTTGATGGTCCGTACATGATGATTTAGTACGGGGCATCACACGTAGTACTAATTACGTGTAGTTTGACCAAAATATCAAATTTGAGCAAACAAGCCTACTTTGTTCCAAAATCAGTTTCTAAACATTCCTAATGAATCACTAAACCTAACTAAGCTAGCAAAACATCAAATTTCCAAAGATTTCACCAAATTCTACCTTAAAGCCTCAACTAGTGAATCGAGAGCCAAAAACGATCCAAAATGCCTCAATCAAGCCTAAAAACTAACACAAAGTAATCACATTATCTATCTAAACATAAAGGAATCCAAAGTTGAGTCAAAAAACAAGGTTTTTCTAAAAAGTCAAAAATTTGACTCTAATAGAGAATTCGAATTTTCTTCAAGAAAGAGTACCTTTTATGCGAAATTGACGATGGAATCGAGTTTAGAAGGCGAAAGAGAACAAGATTCGAGCTTTGATTCGTCGATTATGGTTGAGTTATGAGTTTGGTGTGTGTGCTTGAGTGCGTCGGCCGAACGAAGAACAGAGGGGAGAAGGGCACGAAAAAGAAAAGAGAAAAGGAAGAAGAAAGGAAAGAAAAAGGAAAAAGAAAGCGACCCTGTGGCTCGCGGGCTTATTTCCCCGACCCGACTTGCACAATTTTTTAACTTTTTTAAGATTTTAAATTTTAAAGGGTTTTAAGAAAAGATAAATAAAATTTTACCTCGGATTTTAATCCGGTTATTTTTATATAACTAACTAAAATAAGAAGAGAAAAGACAACTAAACGGATTAAAATATTTTATTTTTATTAAAAACACAAATTACACAGGTTCTACAACTAAGTTTCAGAAATGACGCGGAAAGAAAGACAAGTTTAAAGCTTCTTTGACCATCCAGAGTAAATCAGCGGAGTGTACTGAAAATATTTCGAAATCACTTAACATCTTGCACTCGCGCTTCTGTAAATCTCCGATATCGTCCATAAGTTTAACCAAAGCCCTTTTAACTTTTTTAGTGTTTGAAATTTCATCCCTTGGCCCAGTATCTCTATAATTAAGTTCGAAAAGAAGTTTTGCCACTGTATCTTGAAATAAAAGATCTTCCGCGCAGTCAGGATCACCGATAGTAAATTTAAAATTTGAAGATATTTCCCGAATGATCTTCCTTTGCGGAGTTGTAAATGGAAATTTTGACATAGTGAGGATCTGCACGAGTTCTGAATATACTTCCTTTCTTTTTGAGAAGAAATTCTGGTGTATTCTTTCCTCGGTAGAATCCGGAAAAGCTTCAATTAATCTTTTGATGAGAAATGAGGCTGGATCAAAGTAGAAGAAATCTTGGTTTCCATAGGTTGAAACAGGGTTAGGTTTCTTGCTTTCAATCCAAAATTATAATTCAGAGATCATTGCCGAGACATAACGGTTTATATGAATTGGAGAAATTTCCTTATTGGTGAAGTGAGGGAGAAAACTGACGAATGATTCTAAATCGAATTTGAAATTAATTTCTGCATCCCGATACTTGATGAAAAGGTCATCCCCGCATTCTTTTAACAGTTTTTGAAGAGAACGAGTCTAGGAACGCAGCTCTTTTAACAGATTGATTTGAAATGTTGAAAATGGGAAGTCTGGGGAATAAAGGTGCCTAATGAATTCTCTATAGACGTCTAACCTTCTGCTAGGATTTAACAGACTTCCAATAAACGGAGCTTTTGTTTTATCAGGGTTTCGTATCTCTTTTGGATTAAATTCAAACAAGTCTGGATAATTGAAAATAGTTGGATATTCTTCCCGTATCTCATCTTCCATAATCAGGAGTTCGTTAAGACTGAGCCTCCCTTTTGGATCGTAAAGAGGGTCAAATCCTGGTTCATTTGAGTAAAACTTATCCAAAAGCAGTGAAATCTCTAAGTCAGATGAAATTATCTGGCTTCTTGGACTACAAGGATCAAGAACTAAGTCTTGATGAGATTCATCAGGGTTTAGATTTGTTTTAGGTTTATAAAGAAAGACTTCGTCGGTTTCCGAAGTTGTGGGAAAGTAACTGCCATTCGCACTTTCTTCTTAGTCGGTTAAGTTTGAACTGGTAACTACAGAAATTATAACCATAATTAATATTTTGTTTTTATAATTTGAAAAGGGTTTTCTATAATGGCGACTTTAAATCCTATACCGACAAACTCTCTGCTTGTTAAGCATGTGTGTTTCTTGTCAATTTATCTTTGAAACAAGTGGCCAGGCAGACAACGGAGAGGCAGGATCCTTTTGGTTCCAATATAATTGGAGACTGTTCGGAAAATCCAATAACCAAGTCCGTGTATAATTGTCTTTCTTAGACACCACTTAAGAATCTCAGATATCTTGATAGAATCAACGATTACCTTAACAGACAGAAAATTAAGTCCCCAGCAGCGGCGCCAAAAACTTATTCCTCCCATGATATGGCCAAAACGGACGGTTTTATTTGCGCGGTGTCGTTAGGTCGCGACACATCAGAATCAGCTACCACGAGGATGAGTAATGGTTTTATTATTTATATTTAGCTGGGGTTCCTAGCTATAACTCACCTACTTGTCTTCTTTTTAACGAGTAAGTGGTAAATATAACTCAGGTACGTATTTTTGTATGTTTGCTCAGTAATTTGGGACAAAAGTACCTATATAGTTAACCCTAGTGACAAGAGGTGATAGATTAAGATTAACTAAATAGAATAGTGATTTGGCTATACAAGTAAAGATAGATAGGTATGAAGAATAGAATCCTGAAGGGGAATTATTGCAAGAGTTTAACTTCCTAGGATAAACGCTAAACCTCAATCAACTGGGCTGTGAACCTAACTGATTTGTCACTAAGAGTTTAGGCCTTGAAGATTCTGGCTAAGACATGTATCCCTACTCCCAACATTAACCTGAAAGGTTTAAACGACCTTATGGATAGAATCCTAGGTACATGAACAAAGTGGTCTACCCAATAAAGGAAAGTCTCAGCTTTTCTTAATCCTAATTGGTCTAACCAAAGCAATATCCTACCACTTAATCACTATACTATGCATTAACATTAACAGATGTGCAATCTTAGGTATTCTAAGGTACTGCTAATTGGGGTAGAAGTCTCTTCTTTTGCGATCACTTATTCAACCCCGGATCATCTTACAATATCTCAAGAACATTTCTTCTGACGCGAATCATGCTTTTGAGTAAGCTAGTGTTCACTGAACTCTTTATTGCTAACTCTAATCACAACCTAAATGGGCAGCTCTTCTATGACGAACAAATGGTTATTCGTACGTAGGTACTATATCCCTATTGTGACGTTAAGCACACATAACTACTTACCTTGTATCCTAGGGTTGATCAGGTCCTAATACTAGGTTATAGCCACATGAATAAGCTGAAAGGGTGATCCGTAAATTAAACTTCTAAACCGTCAAGGTTTCAGCATAACAAAATGATAAGTTTCGGATAAAATATTCAACACATGATAAAAAATTGTAACAGATAGATAATCATGCAAAGTGAAAGCAACTCAAGATAATAAATTTATTAAATTAAGGAAAGCGTTCACCGTTTACAGACAAGATCTGAACCATTACAAGTGCTGACAACCTCTAGCCCGCTCCTATTACAATCTTCAGCGTTCGCCTCCGGGTACTTAATTTACCGCTCGGAGGTGAGAAGACCTTGAAAGCTCTACTAGGAGAAAGTGTATTGTAGTGAGAAAGTGAAGAGAGGTGTGTGGAAATTGGATGACAAAAAGCCCTTTAAATAGACTTGGAAATTTCTAAAATACGGCCGGCAGGCCGTATGGCAGGCCATATGGTGGCCCGTATTTGGCAGGCCGTATGGCTGGCAGCCCATTTCTTGGGGGCGTTTGCTGGGCTGTATGGCAGGCCGTACCCCATACTGGCAGGCCATATGGTGGCCCGTATCTGGTGCTGGTCAGGCTTTGATTCACTGGATCATAACCTGATTTCCTGTCTTTCACCGTTTTCGCTCTAGAATCTTCGTTTTAGCTCCGTTTCTCTTGATTCTTTTTGCATCATCTTTGTAATTACTTTACCTACAAATTTAATCAAAAAAGCGATTATTTTGCCAACAAAGCTTTGAACTTTATTATAACGACCCTCATTTTTTCATCTATATTTTCTTCCGTATAATTTAAAATGCCCGAAAAAAAAAAGATTAAGTATTAATGAATGGTCGTTATATATATACGAAACTAACAAACGTTAAACGGATAAATATTATTCAACAAAGTACATCTATAAGTTTATATTATATAACGAAACCTAAACTTATCAAGTAATTTATATAATGTATACTTAAAATAAATAAGTTTACAACATATAAATTCATATCAAGTAACATAAGTTTATTAGTTAAATTTATAAACTTTATACTTGACAAAGTTATATATACATATATATTTATATATAACTAAAAAGTATATACATATTTATAAGATGTAAAGTTTATGTAAATATGTTACCACTTACAAAAACTAATCTATACAATGATATCTTTTATAAAAATGAAGGTTATAGTCATTATAAAAATATATATATATATATATATATATATATATATATATATATATATATATATATATATATAAAATAAAAAAGTTACTGTAGCACCGAATAGTAAACAAAAAAAATTAATACTTTTTGCTTTTTATTTTTTTAATTTTATTCTAGATCTAGATCTAGATCTAGCTTTATAAAAACACCTTTCTTTATTTAATACAAATTATGGGCTGATACAATTATTAATATTTTTATTTTCTTTTCTTTTTCTTTTTATTTCTTTTATACATTTTTTTTATACCAAGTTTTCACCTATAAATACTAGCCATTTCTTTTAAAATCCTTTACACCTCAAAAATTTATTCTCACTTGAAGATCATACTCTCAAACCTCTGCAAAAATTATTTTTGTAAGTTCTCTATATTATTTTTATAGATTTTATTTAGTTTTTATCATATTTTTGTGCTAGTTTTATGTTAAATACCAAATAAATACGAAATTAATTATAATAAATAATGTAAATACATGATAATTAGTATTAAGTATCCTAATGACTATAAAAATTATTTTTATGAATTATACATTCGAATTTATATTTATTAAAAATCAAAAACTGACTTTTTTTATATTCGGTATATATAGATAAGGTAGAAATAAATAGTAAACAATTTTATATATTATATTTTATAATTTTTGCTTGTTCCTTAGGTCATAAAAGTAATTATAAAAATTTATGTTTGATTTATTTGTCATTTTAAATAATTAATTTGTATTTTCTTCTACTTTTGCTACAGTACTGGAAAATCTGTTTTAAAAAGAAAAATAGAATTTAATGATATAACATGTTTATGACTAAAATAATCAATGGAAATTACTTAGGAACTAATAAGAAAGTTATAAAAATTATTTTTAGAATTAATAATTATATATTTCTATTTAATTCCGAATTTAAACTAAAAACAATACAAAAGTTGAATTAAATAGTTAAACTATTAATATAAATGTACAAATAATTTTTCTAAGCTTAATACACTATATTAGGCATACGAAAATTTTAGATGAATTAATTGAGTTGATATAATAATTATTACTGTATAAACTTTGATTTATCTTGAACCAAAAAAGAAATTAGAAATAAATATTTTTACACCATAACAAAAATTTATAAATTTTTCCTAAGTTTATTTTGGTCAGTAGAACCTAAGAAAAATATAAAATGTGTTGTTAAACTTGTTTATCTATTTATTTGTATTTTAGCTATAAAAACAAATTTAATATTTAATACATAAAACTTAATATTTATGTATAGAAATTTTTTATAATGTTTTATACATGTCACTTACTGTTATGAAATCAATAAAACACTTGTTAGCATTTTTAGATAATTATTGGTACTTATATTGACATAAAAATTAAAATTAAACTATACATATTTTAACATATAAGATAAATATATATATCTATATATATATATATATATATATATATATATATATATATATATATATATATATATATATATATATATATATATATATATATACACATATATATATATACATATTAACTTAATATTAATACATACCCATTCATAAAACATAATTTCTATGTATAACACTTGTTTACCTACTTAAATATATCCTACTTATTATTAGGATTTAAAAACCAAACAATCTTAATAACGATAATACAATCGAACTTAAGTAAATACTTATTGTATAAAGTATTTAAAGTGTTGTATTCCTATACGCACCTAAAAACGTATTGGAACGGTATATTAGATAGGTATAGATCTTGATCTTTCTCGAGTGGATGGACGCTCGAAAGTCTAGGCGGAGAGTTTGGATTACCGAGTTAACGGATCCTGTGGCTCAGAAACCTATGACCTGAAAAGGCCATTTTAAATTGAAAGTGTTAGATTGGAATCTTGTCTAGTATGAAAAGCCTTTCCAAAACGATAAACCTTCTTTAAACTTACTATAAAAGAAAATACTTACACTTATCATAATACGAGCAAAACATCTAAACTATTCTCAACTTATTCTTAGGTTGACTTATTCCGTGCTTCGATCATCCATACTTCCTCTTTAAGGATTACTTTATCTCATCGAATTACTAAGGTGACTTTCATAGTCCCACTCTTATTGCTATAGCACTTTTTATACTTACTGGGGTGAGACACATGCTGCTTTTATACTTTAAACAACTTAGACACAAGTACGAACCTAAACTGTACTATGACTAGCTTATGCTACTAAGACCCCACAGTGATATTTTTTAATTGCTTTCAGGATAAGGCATTCTTAATTATTGGGGGTAGGCCTATCGGGAGTAACGTCCCCGATACATTTGACCGCGATGTCTTTGTATTACTTAATAATGATTTAAACATGGTGATAAGGTACTGCCAACTTATCATCGGGGCAACAAAACAAACGTTTAGTCTAAAATATCACGAATCAGTACTACTTTTGGATCTGTGTGATCTACTTTTATAACAAATCTTGTGGTCTAAAAACAAACGGTCAAACGTATTTGTTAAACCTATGAATTTCACTCAACCTTTTTGGTTGACACTTTTAGCATGTTTGTCTCAGGTACTGAATGATCAGGACCTCTATATCTACTGCTTATGTGATGACTTACTTGGGTAGGATCAAGACTTATCGCATATTTACTTTTCTGCATTTGAACAATTTATAATTCTTGTAACGACATTATTAATTCTTCCGCTGCGTTTATTCAAATACAATTTGGTTTTATTCATATAGTTATTGTTCTCATTGTATAATATGTTGGTATGTATTATGATATTGAATCAAATTTCGCCCAGGCCCTAACTGGGGGTGTGACAGATTGGTATCAGAGCATAACCAGGCTGTTATAGAGAACCAGGATTGCATTTTATGTGTGCCTTACTTGTTAGCTATGGTACCTTAGCGATCTAGGAAACTATAACCTTTCCTGCCTTAGACTTTAAATCACTTAGGATTACCTTAGAATGTTAAAGCAAAGAGTTCAACCCTACCTCTCATTCTTTACAATCCTAGCTTAAAAATCTAATCAAAATCTCTATCTTAATGTTAGAATGTCAAGCTATCATCAAATAAACAAAATGACTCTTTTCAAACCAGCTGAGAAAGATACTGAAGG
Organism: Rutidosis leptorrhynchoides; assembly: GCF_046630445.1. Lineage (NCBI taxonomy): Eukaryota > Viridiplantae > Streptophyta > Magnoliopsida > Asterales > Asteraceae > Rutidosis > Rutidosis leptorrhynchoides. The sequence continues at coordinate 349,053,806 of NC_092343.1, forward strand.
ATCTTCTACCGAAAAATCAGTTCAAAGCCCACTTTATAGTCCTCCTTCACCACCAATGAACTATAGCCCGAACACTCGTTACAACTCGCGTGGGTCTCCCGAATATTATATAACCCCGAGAAATGAAAGCAAAGGAAAACATCATGCCAATACTGCTGACTCTCATCAACCGATGAATACTCCCAAACGGAATGCTCTTCAAGACCTCCCTAACTACTATAGTGACTTCTCAGGTTATGAGCCTGAAGAAGAGCCTATTAAAGAATCATTTGAAAACTCATCTCGAAAGAGAAAACAACCCGAACCCGCCGCCACTAGAGAAGCCGATCCATTATTTTGTAATAACATGGAACACGTAAGGGTGAAGTCTGATATCCTCAACCTTCAGAGTAGTTGTGAGAAGAATAGGGAGTTTAGTAGACGTCATGTTGCTCGAATAGAAGTGCGTCTAAACAACCTAGAAAATGAAAACAAAATCTTGAAAGAAATCATCAAAGAGTCCTTCGACTCTCAAACTGAAAGACTAGAAAAATTTGTAAAAAATAACATGGACAAAGTGATGGAGACAGTAATGAAAGTGTAGACTGAGGAAGAACGGAATACCCGTTGGGGAAAGCAATCTCTTGCCTACCTCCAAGAACTAGTTGAGTCTAAGATGAAAATAGAGAAAAACCGAATCAATCATCAACTGGCTATCAAGGATTTCAACAACAACTTTGTCAACAGCCGCATCACTAACCTCTACGATAATTTTGAATACCTCCACGAGAAATAAAAGGAGAAAAATGAAAAGATAGAGAAATTTATGAAGGAAGCTGAGAACGAGAAAAAGAAGAACTAAAACCTATCTTTTGTTTTCCTATTTTCCATTTACCCATCTATGTAAAGGCTTATGCCTAAACTTTTTCCATTCCAAACTCGTGTAATAAAGGCTTATATAATGCCTCGTTTCCAATAATGTTAAGTGTTTATTTAAGCATATTGTCTTATTCACCTATGTGTGTCGTGCAAACGTTATAAATCATGATTGTAAACTTATAACACCTTGATTCTTCAACTAATAATGTATTTATGTATTGAAGATCAATGGATCACTCAACTCGTGGCAACAACTGAAATGTCCCGTTCTTATTGATTAAAAACGTTCCATATTAATTGATTTCGTTGCGAGGTTTTGACCTCTATATGAGACGTTTTTCAAAGACTGCATTCATTTTAAAACAAACCATAACCTTTATTTCATCAATAAAGGTTTAAAAAAACTTTACGTAGATTATCAAATAATGATAATCTAAAATATCCTGTTTACACACGACCATTACATAATGGTTTACAATACAAATATGTTACAACAAAATAAGTTTCTTGAATGCAGTTTTTACACAATATCATACAAGCATGGACTCCAAATCTCGTCCTTATTTAAGTATGCGACAACGGAAGCTCTTAATAATCACCTGAGAATAAACATGCTTAAAACGTCAACAAAAATGTTGGTGAGTTATAGGTTTAACCTATATATATCAAATCATAATAATAGACCACAAGATTTCATATTTCAATACACATCCCATACATAGAGATAAAAATCATTCATATGGTGAACACCTGGTAACCGACATTAACAAAATGCATATATAAGAATATCCCCATCATTCCGGGACACCCTTCGGATATGATATAAATTTCGAAGTACTAAAGCATCCGGTACTTTGGATGGGGCTTGTTGGGCCCGATAGATCTATCTTTAGGATTCGCGTCAATTAGGGTGTCTGTTCCCTAATTCTTAGATTACCAGACTTAATAAAAAGGGGCATATTCGATTTCGATAATTCAACCATAGAATGTAGTTTCACGTACTTGTGTCTATTTTGTAAATCATTTATAAAACCTGCATGTATTCTCATCCCAAAAATATTAGATTTTAAAAGTGGGACTATAACTCACTTTCACAGATTTTTACTTCGTCGGGAAGTAAGACTTGGCCACTGGTTGATTCACGAACCTATAACAATATATACATATATATCAAAGTATGTTCAAAATATATTTACAACACTTTTAATATATTTTGATGTTTTAAGTTTATTAAGTCAGTTGTCCTCGTTAGTAACCTACAACTAGTTGTCCACAGTTAGATGTACAGAAATAAATCGATAAATATTATCTTGAATCAATCCACGACCCAGTGTATACGTATCTCAGTATTGATCACAACTCAAACTATATATATTTTGGAATCAACCTCAACCCTGTATAGCTAACTCCAACATTCACATATAGAGTGTCTATGGTTGTTCCGAAATATATATAGATGTGTCGACATGATAGGTCGAAACATTGTATACGTGTCTATGGTATCTCAAGATTACATAATATACAATACAAGTTGATTAAGTTATGGTTGGAATAGATTTGTTACCAATTTTCACGTAGCTAAAATGAGAAAAATTATCCAATCTTGTTTTACCCATAACTTCTTCATTTTAAATCCGTTTTGAGTGAATCAAATTGCTATGGTTTCATATTGAACTCTATTTTATGAATCTAAACAGAAAAAGTATAGTTTTATAGTTGGAAAAATAAGTTACAAGTCGTTTTTGTAAAGGTAGTCATTTCAGTCGAAAGAACGACGTCTAGATGACCATTTTAGAAAACATACTTCCACTTTGAGTTTAACCATAATTTTTGGATATAGTTTCATGTTCATAATAAAAATCATTTTTTCAGAATAACAACTTTTAAATCAAAGTTTATCATAGTTTTTAATTAACTAACCCAAAACAGCCCGCGGTGTTACTACGACGGCGTAAATCCGGTTTTACGGTGTTTTTCGTGTTTCCAGGTTTTAAATCATTAAGTTAGCATATCATATAGATATAGAACATGTGTTTAGTTGATTTTAAAAGTCAAGTTAGAAGGATTAACTTTTGTTTGCGAACAAGTTTAGAATTAACTAAACTATCTTCTAGTGATTACAAGTTTAAACCTTCGAATAAGATAGCTTTATATGTATGAATCGAATGATGTTATGAACATCATTACTACCTTAAGTTCCTTGGATGAACCTACTGGAAAAGAGAAAAATGGATCTAGCTTCAATGGATCCTTGGATGGCTCAAAGTTCTTGAAGCAAAAATCATGACACGAAAACAAGTTCAAGTAAGATCATCACTTGAAATAAGATTGTTATAGTTATAGAAATTGAACCAAAGTTTGAATATGATTATTACCTTGTATTAGAATGATAACCTACTGTAAGAAACAAAGATTTCTTGAGGTTGGATGATCACCTTACAAGATTGGAAGTGAGCTAGCAATCTTGAAAGTTTTCTTGATTTTATGAAACTAGAAATTTTGGAATTTATGAAGAACACTTAGAACTTGAAGATAGAACTTGAGAGAGATCAATTAGATGAAGAAAATTGAAGAATGAAAGTGTTTGTAGGTGTTTTTGGTCGTTGGTGTATGGATTAGATATAAAGGATATGTAATTTTGTTTTCATGTAATTAAGTCATGAATGATTACTCATATTTTTGTAATTTTATGAGATATTTCATGCTAGTTGCCAAATGATGGTTCCCACATGTGTTAGGTGACTCACATGGGCTGCTAAGATCTGATCATTGGAGTGTATATACCAATAGTAAATACATCTAAAAGCTGTGTATTGTACGAGTACGAATACGGGTGCATACGAGTAGAATTGTTGATGAAACTGAACGAGGATGTAATTGTAAGCATTTTTGTTAAGTGGAAGTATTTTGATAAGTGTATTGAAGTCTTTCAAAAGTGTATAAATACATATTAAAACACTACATGTATATACATTTTAACTGAGTCGTTAAGTCATCGTTAGTCGTTACATGTAAGTGTTGTTTTGAAACCTTTAGGTTAACGATCTTGTTAAATGTTGTTAACCCAATGTTTATAATATCAAATGAGATTTTAAATTATTATATTATCATGATATTATCATGTATGAATATCTCTTAATATGATATATATACATTAAATGTCTTTACAACGATAATCGTTACATATATGTCTCGTTTAAAAATCATTAAGTTAGTAGTCTTGTTTTTACATATGTAGTTCATTGTTAATATACTTAATGATATGTTTACTTATCATAGTATCATTTTAACTATATATATATCTATATATATATGTCATCATATAGTTTTTACAAGTTTTAACGTTCGTGAATCACCGGTCAACTTGGGTGGTCAATTGTCTATATGAAACATATTTCAATTAATCAAGTCTTAACAAGTTTGATTGCTTAACATGTTAGAAACATTTAATCATGTAAATATCAATCTCAATTAATATATATAAACATGGAAAAGTTCGGGTCACTACAGTACCTACCCGTTAAATAAATTTCGTCCCGAAATTTTAAGCTGTTGAAGGTGTTGACGAATCTTCTGGAAATAGATGCGGGTATTTCTTCTTCATCTGATCTTCAAGCTCCCAGGTGAACTCGGGTCCTCTACGAGCATTCCATCGAACCTTAACAATTGGTATCTTGTTTTGCTTAAGTCTTTTAACCTCACGATCCATTATTTCGACGGGTTCTTCGATGAATTGAAGATTTTCGTTGATTTGGATTTCATCTAACAGAATAGTGAGATCTTCTTTAGCAAAACATTTCTTCAAATTCGAGACGTGGAAAGTGTTATGTACAGCCGCGAGTTGTTGAGGTAACTCAAGTCGGTAAGCTACTGGTCCGACACGATCAATAATCTTGAATGGTCCAATATACCTTGGATTTAATTTCCCTCATTTACCAAATCGAACAACGCCTTTCCAAGGTGCAACTTTAAGCATGACCATCTCTCCAATTTCAAATTCTATATCTTTTCTTTTAATGTCAGCGTAGCTCTTTTGTCGACTTTGGGCGGTTTTCAACCGTTGTTGAATTTGGATGATCTTCTCGGTAGTTTCTTGTATAATCTCCGGACCCGTAATCTGTCTATCCCCCACTTCACTCCAACAATTCGGAGACCTGCACTTTCTACCATAAAGTGCTTCAAATGGCGCCATCTCAATGCTTGAATGGTAGCTGTTGTTGTAGGAAAATTCTGCTAACGGTAGATGTCGATCCCAACTGTTTCCGAAATCAATAACACATGGTCGTAGCATGTCTTCAAGCGTTTGTATCGTCCTTTCGCTCTACCCATCAGTTTGTGGATGATAGGCAGTACTCATGTCTAGACGAGTTCCTAATGCTTGCTGTAATGTCTGCCAGAATCTTGAAATAAATCTGCCATCCCTATCAGAGATAATAGAGATTGGTATTCCATGTCCGGAGACGACTTCCTTCAAATACAGTCGTGCTAACTTCTCCATCTTGTCATATTCTCTTATTGGCAGGAAGTGTGCTGATTTGGTGAGACGATCAACTATTACCCAAATAGTATCAAAACCACTTGCAGTCCTTGGCAATTTAGTGATGAAATCCATGGTAATGTTTTCCCATTTCCATTCCGGGATTTCGGGTTGTTGAAGTAGACCTGATGGTTTCTGATGCTCAGCTTTGACCTTAGAACACGTCAAACATTCTCCTACGTATTTAGCAACATCGGCTTTCATACCCGGCCACCAAAAATGTTTCTTGAGATCCTTGTACATCTTCCCCGTTCCAGGATGTATTGAGTATCTGGTTTTATGAGCTTCTCTAAGTACCATTTCTCTCATATCTCCAAATTTTGGTACCCAAATCCTTTCAGCCCTATACCGGGTTCCGTCTTCCCGAATATTAAGATGCTTCTCTGATCCTTTGGGTATTTCATCCTTTAAATTTCCCTCTTTTAAAACTCCTTGTTGCGCCTCCTTTATTTGAGTAGTAAGGTTATTATGAATCATTATATTCATAGATTTTACTCGAATGGGTTCTCTGTCCTTCCTGATCAAGGCATCGGCTACCACATTTGCCTTCCCCGGGTGGTAACGAATCTCAAAGTCGTAATCATTCAACAATTCAATCCACCTACGCTGCCTCATATTCAGTTGTTTCTGATTAAATATGTGTTGAAGACTTTTGTGGTCAGTATATATAATACTTTTGACCCCATATAAGTAGTGCCTCCAAGTCTTTAATGCAAAAACAACCGCGCCTAATTCCAAATCATGCGTCGTATAATTTTGTTCGTGAATCTTCAATTGTCTAGACGCATAAGCAATCACCTTCGTTCGTTGCATTAATACACAACCGAGACCTTGCTTTGATGAGTCACAATAAATCACAAAATCATCATTCCCTTCAGGCAATGACAATATAGGTGCCGTAGTTAGCTTTTTCTTCAATAACTGAAACGCTTTCTCTTGTTCATCATTCCATTCAAATTTCTTCCCTTTATGCGTTAATGCAGTCAAGGGTTTTGCTATTCTGGAAAAGTCTTGGATGAACCTTCTGTAGTAACCAGCTAGTCCTAAAAACTGGCGTATGTGTTTCGGAGTTTTCGGGGTTTCCCACTTTTCAACAGTTTCTATCTTTGCCGGATCCACCTTAATACCTTCTTTGTTCACTATGTGACCGAGGAATTGAACTTCTTCCAACCAAAATGCTCACTTTGAAAACTTAGCGTACAATTCTTCTTTCCTCAATACTTCTAACACCTTTCTCAAATGTTCACCGTGTTCTTGGTCATTCTTTGAGTAAATAAGTATGTCATCAATGAAAACAATGACAAACTTGTCAAGGTATGGTCCACACACTCGGTTCATAAGGTCCATGAACACAGCTGGTGCATTAGTTAAACCAAACGGCATGACCATAAAATCGTAATGACCGTAACGTGTTCTGAAAGCAGTCTTTGGAATATCATCTTCTTTCACCCGCATTTGATGATACCCGGAACGTAAGTCAATCTTTGAATAAATAGACGAGCCTTGTAGTTGATCAAATAAGTCGTCGATTCTCGGTAGTGGGTAGCGGTTCTTGATGGTAAGTTTGTTCAACTCTCGGTAGTCGATACACAACCTGAATGTACCATCTTTCTTCTTGACAAACAAAACAGGAGCTCCCCACGGTGATGTGCTTGGTCGAATGAAACCACGCTCTAAAAGTTCTTGTAATTGGCTTTGCAGTTCTTTCATCTCACTGGGTGCGAGTCTGTAAGGAGCACGAGCTATTGGTGCAGCTCCTGGTACAAGATCTATTTGAAATTCAACGGATCGATGTGGGGGTAATCCCGGTAATTCTTTCGGAAATACATCGGGAAATTCTTTTGCAATGGGAACATCATTGATGCTCTTTTCTTCAGTTTGTACTTTCTCGACGTGTGCTAGAACAGCATAGCAACCTTTTCTTACTAGTTTTTGTGCCTTCAAATTACTAATAAGATGTAGCTTTGTGTTGCCCTTTTCTCCGTACACAATTAAGGGTTTTCCTTTTTCTCGTATAATGCGAATTGCATTTTTGTAACAGACGATCTCTGCTTTCACTTCTTTCAACCAGTCCATACCGATTATCACATCAAAACTCCCTAACTCTACTGGTATCAAATCAATCTTAAATGTTTCGCTAACCAGTTTAATTTCTCGATTCCGACATATATTATCTGCTGAAATTAATTTACCATTTGCTAATTCGAGTAAAAATTTACTATCCAAAGGCGTCAATGGACAACTTAATTTAGCACAAAAATCTCTACTCATATAGCTTCTATCCGCACCCGAATCAAATAAAACGTAAGCAGATTTATTGTCAATAAGAAACGTACCCGTAACAAGCTCCGGGTCTTCCTGTGCCTCTGCCGCATTAATATTGAAAACTCTTCCGCGGCCTTGTCCATTCGTGTTCTCCTGGTTCGGGCAATTTCTAATAATGTGGCCCGGTTTTCCACATTTATAACAAACTACATTGGCATAACTTACTCCGACACTACTTGCTCCGCCATTACTCGTTCCGACACCATTTGTTCCTTTCATTCTATTAACCCCTGGTCCGTAGACCTCACACTTCGCCGCGCTATGACCATTTCTTTTACACTTGTTGCAAAATTTGGTGCAGAACCCCGAGTGATACTTTTCACACCTTTGGCATAGCTGCTTCTGATTGTTGTTGTTGTTGCGGTTATTATTGTTGTTGGGATGATTGTTGTAGTTGCTGTTGCTGTTGTTGTTGTTGTTGTTATTGTTGGGCCGTTTGTTGTAGTTGCGATTGATGTTGCGATTGTTGGGATAATTGTTGCGATTATTGTTGTAATTGCTGTTGTTGTTGTATTGGTGATTCTTATCACCGTTTTCCTCCCACTTTCTTTTGACTTGCTTCACATTGGCCTCTTCAGCAGTCTACATGCCTGTTGTATAGAGGCGGGCTCGTGTGAACTTATATCTTCTTGGATTCTTTCCGGTAATCCTTTCACAAATGCGTCGATCTTCTCTTCCTCATCTTCGAATGCTCCCGGACACAATAGGCACAATTCTGTGAATCGTCTTTCGTACGTGGTGATATCAAATCCTTGGGTTCGTAACCCTCTAAGTTCTGTCTTGAGCTTATTGACCTCGGTTCTGGGACGGTACTTCTCGTTCATCAAGTGCTTGAATGCTGACCACGGTAGTGCGTACGCATCGTCTTGTCCCACTTGCTCTAGATAGGTATTCCACCATGTTAACGCAGAACCTGTGAAGGTATGCGTAGCGTACTTCACTTTGTCCTCTTCAGTACACTTACTTATGGCAAACACCGATTCGACCTTCTCGGTCCACCGTTTCAATCCGATCGGTCCTTCGGTTCCATCAAATTCCAAAGGTTTGCAGGCAGTGAATTCTTTGTAGGTGCATCCTACACGATTTCCTGTACTGCTAGATCCAAGGTTATTGTTGGTATGTAGCGCAGCCTGTACTGCGGCTATGTTTGAAGCTAGAAAAGTACGGAATTCCTCTTCATTCATATTCACGGTGTGCCGAGTAGTCGGTGCCATTTCCTTCAAAATAGTCAAATGGAACAAGTTAATCATACAGAATAGTAAGAGTAGTTAATAGTATTTCGTAGCATAATATGAACTCATTTATAAAAGCTTTTTCTTCATATTAGCGTTTTATAAGTTTAAATTCGGGTAGTACCTACCCGTTAAGTTCATACTTAGTAGCTAATATACAATTCAACTACTACAATTCTATATGAAAAACTGATTATAATAATATTTCGCGTTCAAACTTTTATACAATATTTTACAAACTTACAATACCGCTTATTTTACATAAAGCATGAAATATAGCACACAATAATTTTGATACAAGATAGTTGTGAAGATAATTCTAGCTAGTACACAAGTCGTTCAGCAAAGGCAATAAAGACACGTAATTCATACGTCCAGAAACAAGTCATGCATTCTGGTTTTACTAGGACTACTTCCCATCCTTGGTCTTGTGCAACATAACCGTTATGGCCGTTGATAAGACAGCGTGTTGTAACGTCGTCAAAGGGACGAGGGTTACGTAATGTCCAACAGTCCCGTAATAATCTAAAAACCTCATTTCTTACCCCAATTACCGACTCCGTCACTTGTGGGAACGTTTTGTTTAATAGTTGTAGGCCAATGTTCTTGTTCTCACTTTGGTGAGAAGCGAACATTACTAATCCGTAAGCATAACATGCTTCTTTATGTTGCATGTTAGCCGCTTTTTCTAAATCACGAAGTCCAATATTCGGATATATTGAGTCAAAATAATTTCTTAACCCATTGCGTAGAATAGCATTTGGGTTCCCCGCAATATATGCGTCAAAGTAAACACATCGTAACTTATGGATTTCCCAATGTGATATCCCCCATCTTTCGAACGAAAGCCTTTTATAAACCAAGGCATTCTTGGAACATTCTTTGAATGTCTTACAAACTGATCTCGCCTTAAATAGTTGTGCCGAAGAATTCTGACCGACTCTAGACAAGATTTCATCAATCATGTCTCCGGGTAGGTCTCTTAAAATATTGGGTTGTCTATCCATTTTGTGTTTTTATACTGTAAAATAGAACTAGAGTTAGATTCATAAAAAAAATACTTATTAATACAAGCAATTTTTACATATATCATAAAGCATAAGCACACTATATTACATATATTACACCACACGAATACAACTATCTTATTCCGACTCGCTTGTTTCTTCTTCTTCGGTTTTGGTTCGTTTTGCCAAGTTTCTAGGGATATATGATGTTCCCCTAATACGAGCCGTAATTTTCCACATTGGTTTAGAAAAACCTGGTGGTTTAGAGGTTCCCGGGTCATTGTTACAACTTAAGGACTTCGGGGGTTGACGATACATATAAAGTTCATCGGGGTTGGAATTAGATTTCTCTATTTTTATGCCCTTTCCCTTATTATTTTCTTTTGCCTTTTTAAATTCAGTTGGGGTAATTTCTATAACATCATCGGAATTCTCGTCGGAATCCGATTCATCGGAGAATTGGTAATCCTCCCAATATTTTGCTTTCTTGGCGGAAACACCATTGACCATAATTAACCTTGGTCGGTTGGTTGAGGATTTTTTTTTACTTAACCGTTTTATTATTTCCCCCACCGGTTCTATTTCTTCATCCGGTTCCGATTCTTCTTCCGGTTCCGATTCTTCTTCCGGTTCCGACTCTTCTTCCGGTTCCTCTTCGGGAACTTGTGAATCAGTCCACGAATCATTCCAATTTACATTTGACTCTTCATTATTATTAGGTGAGTCAATGGGACTTGTTCTAGAGGTAGACATCTATCACATAATATCAAATGCGTTAAGAGATTAATATATCACATAATATTCACATGTTAAAAATATATAGTTTCCAATAAAATTTGTTAAGCAATCATTTTTCAAGTAAACACGGTCGAAGTCCAGACTCACTAATGCATCCTAACAAACTCGATAAGACACACTAATGCAAAATTCTGGTTCTCTAAGACCAACGCTCGGATACCAACTGAAATGTCCCGTTCTTATTGATTAAAAACGTTCCATATTAATTGATTTCGTTGCGAGGTTTTGACCTCTATATGAGACGTTTTTCAAAGACTGCATTCATTTTAAAACAAACCATAACCTTTATTTCATCAATAAAGGTTTAAAAAAACTTTACGTAGATTATCAAATAATGATAATCTAAAATATCCTGTTTACACACGACCATTACATAATGGTTTACAATACAAATATGTTACAACAAAATAAGTTTCTTGAATGCAGTTTTTACACAATATCATACAAGCATGGACTCCAAATCTCGTCCTTATTTAAGTATGCGACAACGGAAGCTCTTAATAATCACCTGAGAATAAACATGCTTAAAACGTCAACAAAAATGTTGGTGAGTTATAGGTTTAACCTATATATATCAAATCATAATAATAGACCACAAGATTTCATATTTCAATACACATCCCATACATAGAGATAAAAATCATTCATATGGTGAACACCTGGTAACCGACATTAACAAAATGCATATATAAGAATATCCCCATCATTCCGGGACACCCTTCGGATATGATATAAATTTCGAAGTACTAAAGCATCCGGTACTTTGGATGGGGCTTGTTGGGCCCGATAGATCTATCTTTAGGATTCGCGTCAATTAGGGTGTCTGTTCCCTAATTCTTAGATTACCAGACTTAATAAAAAGGGGCATATTCGATTTCAATAATTCAACCATAGAATGTAGTTTCACGTACTTGTGTCTATTTTGTAAATCATTTATAAAACCTGCATGTATTCTCATCCCAAAAATATTAGATTTTAAAAGTGGGACTATAACTCACTTTCACAGATTTTTACTTCGTCGGGAAGTAAGACTTGGCCACTGGTTGATTCACGAACCTATAACAATATATACATATATATCAAAGTATGTTCAAAATATATTTACAACACTTTTAATATATTTTGATGTTTTAAGTTTATTAAGTCAGCTGTCCTCGTTAGTAACCTACAACTAGTTGTCCACAGTTAGATGTACAGAAATAAATCGATAAATATTATCTTGAATCAATCCACGACCCAGTGTATACGTATCTCAGTATTGATCACAACTCAAACTATATATATTTTGGAATCAACCTCAACCCTGTATAGCTAACTCCAACATTCACATATAGAGTGTCTATGGTTGTTCCGAAATATATATAGATGTGTCGACATGATAGGTCGAAACATTGTATACGTGTCTATGGTATCTCAAGATTACATAATATACAATACAAGTTGATTAAGTTATGGTTGGAATAGATTTGTTACCAATTTTCACGTAGCTAAAATGAGAAAAATTATCCAATCTTGTTTTACCCATAACTTCTTCATTTTAAATCCGTTTTGAGTGAATCAAATTGCTATGGTTTCATATTGAACTCTATTTTATGAATCTAAACAGAAAAAGTATAGTTTTATAGTTGGAAAAATAAGTTACAAGTCGTTTTTGTAAAGGTAGTCATTTCAGTCGAAAGAACGACGTCTAGATGACCATTTTAGAAAACATACTTCCACTTTGAGTTTAACCATAATTTTTGGATATAGTTTCATGTTCATAATAAAAATCATTTTTTCAGAATAACAACTTTTAAATCAAAGTTTATCATAGTTTTTAATTAACTAACCCAAAACAGCCCGCGGTGTTACTACGACGGCGTAAATCCGGTTTTACGGTGTTTTTCGTGTTTCCAGGTTTTAAATCATTAAGTTAGCATATCATATAGATATAGAACATGTGTTTAGTTGATTTTAAAAGTCAAGTTAGAAGGATTAACTTTTGTTTGCGAACAAGTTTAGAATTAACTAAACTATCTTCTAGTGATTACAAGTTTAAACCTTCGAATAAGATAGCTTTATATGTATGAATCGAATGATGTTATGAACATCATTACTACCTTAAGTTCCTTGGATGAACCTACTGGAAAAGAGAAAAATGGATCTAGCTTCAATGGATCCTTGGATGGCTCAAAGTTCTTGAAGCAAAAATCATGACACGAAAACAAGTTCAAGTAAGATCATCACTTGAAATAAGATTGTTATAGTTATAGAAATTGAACCAAAGTTTGAATATGATTATTACCTTGTATTAGAATGATAACATACTGTAAGAAACAAAGATTTCTTGAGGTTGGATGATCACCTTACAAGATTTCTTGAGATTGGAAGTGATCACCTTACACTTAGAACTTGAAGATAGAACTTGAGAGAGATCAATTAGATGAAGAAAATTGAAGAATGAAAGTGTTTGTAGGTGTTTTTGGTCGTTGGTGTATGGATTAGATATAAAGGATATGTAATTTTGTTTTCATGTAAATAAGTCATGAATGATTACTCATATTTTTGTAATTTTATGAGATATTTCATGCTAGTTGCCAAATGATGGTTCCCACATGTGTTAGGTGACTCACATGGGCTGCTAAGATCTGATCATTGGAGTGTATATACCAATAGTAAATACATCTAAAAGCTGTGTATTGTACGAGTACGAATACGGGTGCATACGAGTAGAATTGTTGATGAAACTAAACTAGGATGTAATTGTAAGCATTTTTGTTAAGTGGAAGTATTTTGATAAGTGTATTGAAGTCTTTCAAAAGTGTATAAATACATATTAAAACACTACATGTATATACATTTTAACTGAGTCGTTAAGTCATCGTTAGTCGTTACATGTAAGTGTTGTTTTGAAACCTTTAGGTTAACGATCTTGTTAAATGTTGTTAACCCAATGTTTATAATATCAAATGAGATTTTAAATTATTATATTATCATGATATTATCATGTATGAATATCTCTTAATATGATATATATACATTAAATGTCTTTACAACGATAATCGTTACATATATGTCTCGTTTAAAAATCATTAAGTTAGTAGTCTTGTTTTTACATATGTAGTTCATTGTTAATATACTTAATGATATGTTTACTTATCATAGTATCATGTTAACTATATATATATCTATATATATATATATATGTCATCATATAGTTTTTACAAGTTTTAACGTTCGTGAATCACCGGTCAACTTGGGTGGTCAATTGTCTATATGAAACATATTTCAATTAATCAAGTCTTAACAAGTTTGATTGCTTAACATGTTGGAAACATTTAATCATGTAAATATCAATCTCAATTAATATATATAAACATGGAAAAGTTCGGGTCACTACAACAACAACAACAACAACAATCTTATACCAAATGTCACTCTTTCTACTGAACAATTTCAATTGTTGCTAGCGGCCGCCCCAGGCAATAACAATAACAATCATAATGTTCCTTCTAAAACTTGCTCCTATAAAGATTTTAAGAACTGTAACCCACCCACTTTTAGTGGAAAAGAGGAAGCCGTAGAACTGGTCCGATGGTTTGAAAAGCTAGAATCAATCTTCCGTATCTGTAACTGCGGAGATAATGATCGAGTGAAGTTTTCCACAAGTTCACTCACTGGCAATGCTATGACATGGTGGACTGCTCATGCCAAATCTGTGGGAATAGATAATGCTAATGCTACCCCATGAGATGAACTCAAAGGCATGATGATCACTAAGTTTTGCCCAAGAAGTCAAGTCCAAAAGCTCGAGGCTGAGTACTGGGAACTCAGAGTTAAAGGAACCGATATCGAAAGCTTTACCAATCATTTTTTTGGAGCTTTCTACCTTATGTCCCGAAATGTTCCCAACTGAAGCCCGCAGGATAGAGCGGTATATCGAGGGTCTACCCGAGGATGTTCAAGGGAATGTGATTTCTGCCGAGAAGGTTACTGTGGATGCTGTGATCCACATGGCACAGAGTTTAATGATGGCTAAACGTAGGAGAGTTTCGGTTAATAAACAAGTCGAAGTTAAAAACGGTGACAATAAGAGGAAATTTGAACCATCTCAGGGTTCAGCTCAAAATGTTAACAAGAAACCGGGAAATGGTACGAGACCCGGTTATCAGGGTACTAGTCCGTTTTGTTCTAAATGTGAAAGGCATCATCCGGGAAAGTGCACTGCTATGTGTACAATATGTAAGAAGATAGGCCATGCTGCAAAGACTTGTAGAACCCTACCTCAGAATAGAGCCATTGTTCCGGCTAGAGCTACTCTAACATGCTATACTTGTGGTGAAAAGGGGCATATTAGCCCGAATTGTCCAAAGAAGAAAGATACTCCAGCTACTGGAGCAAATGCTACTGCCAAAGGTCGTGCTTTTGTGATTACTGCTGCAGAAGCCAGTGATGAGGATGAGGTCATTACCGGTACGTACCTCGTCAATAATTGTTATGCCACTATTTTATTTGATACGGGAGCCGATAAGAGTTATGTGTCAAATGAGTTTTGCACCCTTTTTACTGAAAAGCCCCAAACCCTACAAACCAGACTATTAGTAGAAGTGGCTAATGGGAAGTTAATGAAAGTTGATAAAATATATAAAAACTGCAACCTAATTCTAGCCGATAAGGAATTCAAGATAGACCTTTTGCCGGTCGAGCTAGGTAGTTTCGATGTAGCGGTTGGAATGGATTGGTTAGGTCCATTGAGAGCAGCCATCATGTGTTTCGATAAGACCGTTCAAATTCCGTTAGGAAGAGGAGAAACTCTTATTATCCAAGGCAAACGGAGTTGTTCCAATCTTAATATCATCTCATGTCTTAAAGCCCGTAAGTACCTTGTGAAAGGTTACTCCGCCATACTAGCTCACGTTAAAATGATCGAATTCGAAGAAACGCGTATTGAAAATGTCCCGGTTGTTAAAGATTTTTCCGATGTGTTTCCCGAAGATCTCCCTGGTCTTCCACCGCCTCGTCAAGTTGAGTTTCAAATCGATTTATCTCCAGGTGCTGCACCCATTGCTAAAGCACCGTATCGTTTAGCACCTTCCGAAATGAAGGAACTTTCTAACGAACTCCAAGAATTTTTGGATCTAGGTTTTATTCGTCCAAGTTCGTCCCCGTGGGGAGCTCCTGTCTTATTTGTCAAAAAGAAGGATGGTACATTGAGAATGTGTATTGATTACCGAGAGCTCAACAAGCTTACCATAAAGAATCGTTACCCGTTACCTCGCATTGATGATCTATTCGACCAACTTCAAGGGTCAAGCATTTATTCTAAGATTGATTTAAGATCCGGTTATCACCAGCTCAGAGTCAAGGAATCCGACATTCCTAAGACTGCATTCCGCACCCGATACGGACATTACGAATTCTGTGTTATGCCTTTCGGTTTAACCAATGCTCCGGCCGTATTTATGGATCTTATGAACCGTGTTTGCAAGCCTTACCTTGATAAATTCATTATTGTTTTCATCGACGACATCTTGATCTATTCTAAAAGCGAGAAAGAACATTAGCAACATTTACGATTGATTCTTGAACTCTTAAGAAAAGAACAACTCTACGCAAAATTTTCTAAGTGTGAGTTTTGGCTTAGAACCATACAATTCCTTGGACATGTTGTAGATAGTAATGGAATACATGTCGATCCCGCTAAAATCACCGCCGTTCAGAATTGGGAAGTGCCAAAGACGGCGAAGCATATTCGCCAATTTTTGGGACTTGCCGGTTACTACCGAAGATTTATTAAAGATTTTTCTCTTCTTGCAAAGCCTCTCACCAAGTTAACTCACAAAGGGAAGAAATTTGAGTGGTCTGATGAACAGGAATCTGCTTTCAAGATTTTGAAAGAGGAATTGACCACAGCCCCGATTCTATCTTTACCCGAAGGTTCAGATGACTTTGTTGTTTACTGCGATGCTTCGAAGCAAGGCTTTGGTTGTGTTTTAATGCAACGAGAAAAGGTTATCGCCTATGCATCTAGGCAGTTGAAGAAACATGAAGTAAACTATACCACACATGACCTTGAGTTAGGTGCCGTGGTATTTGCATTAAAGATATGGAGACATTATCTGTATGGTACTCACTTTACGTTGTACACTGACCATAAAAGTCTTCGACACATCTTTGATCAAAAACAGCTGAATATGAGGCAAAGCCGATGGCTCGAGACATTGAACGATTATCATTGTGAGCTGAAATATCATCCTGGCAAGGCGAATGTAGTTGCCGATGCCCTTAGCCTAAAAGACGATGTTAAACGTGTTCGTGCTTTAAACCTAAAAATCAAATCGAATCTTATTTCACGAATCTGTGAAGCTCAATTGGAAGCTATAAAACCGACACTTATCGAAGGTGAAGGACCTATAAATTTCGAAAACCAACTGCAAGTTAAGTCCAATGGTACAAGATACTTTGGTAATCGAATTTGGGTTCCTTGTTATGGTAATCTCCATGAACTAGTCTTGGATGAAGCACATAAGACTAGGTATTCTATTCATCCCGGTTCTAGTAAAATGTATCAAAAAGAGTTCTACTGGTGGCCCAACATGAAAGGCGACATTGCTACTTATGTGAGTAAGTGTCTTACTTGTTTGAAAGTCAAAGCCGAGCACCAAAAGCCTTCTGGTCTTCTAACTCAACCCGATATTCCACAGTGGAAGTGGGATGGTATAGCTATGGACTTTATCACAAAATTGCCTAAGACTGCAAATGGCAATGATACGATTTGGGTCATAGTTGATCGTCTCACTAAGTCTGCACATTTCATACCAATCAAAGAGACTGACAGAATGGAAAAGTTAGCTCAACTCTATGTTAAAGAGATTGTTACTCGTCACGGTGTCCCTACTTCTATTATCTCGGATCGCGATAGTCGATTTACTTCCAATTTCTGGAAATCCTTGCAAGCGTCTCTTGGAACTCGACTCGACATGAGTACAGCTTATCATCCGCAAACGGACAGTCAAAGTGAACAAACTATCCAAACTTTGGAGGATATGCTACGAGCATGTGTTATCAATTTCGGTAAAGGGTGGGATAAACACCTACCTTTAGCCGAGTTTTCTTACAATAACAGCTATCACTCTAGTATTAAAGCTGCACCATTCGAAGCTTTATACGGTCGCAAATGTAGATCTCCGTTGTGTTGGGATGAACTCGAGGACAGACAATTAACTGGTCCTGAACTTATTCATGAAACTTCCGAAAAGATCGTGCAAATCAAGAAGCGTTTAGAAACCGCTCTTAGTCGACAAAAGAGTTATGCCGACCCTCACCGAAAACCGTTAGAATTCCAAGTTGGAGATAACGTTATGTTGAAAGTATCTCCTTGGAAGGGTGTTATCCGCTTCGATAAACGAAGTAAACTCAGTCCGCGTTATGTTGGACCTTTCAAAGTTATTCAAAGAATCGGTCCCGTTGCGTATCGATTAGAACTTCCAGCTGAACTAAGTCAAGTACATGATGTGTTTCATGTCTCAAATCTGAAAAAGTGTCTCGCCGAAGATACTCTTGTTATTCCTTTGGATGATATCCGCATTGATGAGCAAATGCACTTTATCGAAAAACCTATAGAGATTATGAAAGAAGAGGTCAAAGAAACTCGTAAGAGCAACATACCTATTGTTAAAGTCCGTTGGAATTCGCGTAGAGGCCCCGAATATACCTGGGAACGCAAAGACCAAATGATACGGAAATACCCCCATCTCTTCCCAACTGTTGATGAAGCAGACGGGAACTCCACTTAAAACTTCGGGACGAAGTTTTCATTAACGGGGAGGTACTATAACGACCCTCATTTTTTCATCTATATTTTCTTCAGTATAATTTAAAATGCCCGAAAAAAAAAGATTAAGTATTAATGAATGGTCGTTATATATATATATACGAAACTAACAAACGTTAAACGGATAAATGTTATTCAACAAAGTACATCTATAAGTTTATATTATATAACGAAACCTAAACTTATCAAGTAATTTATATAATGTATACTTAAAATAAATAAGTTTACAACATATAAATTCATATCAAGTAACATAAGTTTATTAGTTAAATTTATAAACTTTATACTTGACAAAGTTATATATACATATATATTTATATATAACTAAAAAGTATATACATATTTATAAGATGTAAAGTTTATGTAAATATGTTACCACTTACAAAAACTAATCTATACAATGATATCTTTTATAAAAATGAAGGTTATAGTCATTGTAAATATATATATATATATATATATATATATATATATATATATATATATATATATATAAAATAAAAAAGTTACT
Organism: Rutidosis leptorrhynchoides; assembly: GCF_046630445.1. Lineage (NCBI taxonomy): Eukaryota > Viridiplantae > Streptophyta > Magnoliopsida > Asterales > Asteraceae > Rutidosis > Rutidosis leptorrhynchoides. The sequence continues at coordinate 349,072,887 of NC_092343.1, forward strand.
GTAGCGCCGAATAGTAAACAAAAAAAATTAATACTTTTTGCTTTTTATTTTTTTAATTTTATTCTAGATCTAGATCTAGCTTTATAAAAACACTTTTCTTTATTTAATACAAATTATGGGCTGATACAATTATTAATATTTTTATTTTTCTTTTCTTTTTCTTTTTATTTCTTTTATACATTTTTTTTATACCAAGTTTTCACCTATAAATACTAGCCATTTCTTTTAAAATCCTTTACACCTCAAAAATTTATTCTCACTTGAAGATCATACTCTCAAACCTCTGCAAAAATTATTTTTGTAAGTTCTCTATATTATTTTTATAGATTTTATTTAGTTTTTATCATATTTTTGTGCTAGTTTTATGTTAAATACCAAATAAATACGAAATTAATTATAATAAATAATGTAAATACATGATAATTAGTATTAAGTATCCTAATGACTATAAAAATTATTTTTATGAATTATACATTCGAATTTATATTTATTAAAAATCAAAAACTGACTTTTTTTATATTCGGTATATATAGATAAGGAAGAAATAAATAGTAAACAATTTTATATATTATATTTTATAATTTTTGCTTGTTCCTTAGGTCATAAAAGTAATTATAAAAATTTATGTTTGATTTATTTGTCAATTTAAATAATTAATTTGTATTTTCTTCTACTTTTTCTACAGTACTGGAAAATCTGTTTTAAAAAGAAAAATAGAATTTAATGATATAACATGTTTATGACAACAATAATCAATGGAAATTACTTAGGAACTAATAAGAAAGTTATAAAAATTATTTTTAGAATTAATAATTATATATTTCTATTTAATTCCGAATTTAAACTAAAAACAATACAAAAGTTGAATTAAATAGTTAAACTATTAATATAAATGTACAAATAATTTTTCTAAGCTTAATACACTATATTAGGCATACAAAAATTTTAGATGAATTAATTGAGTTGATATAATAATTATTACTGTATAAACTTTGATTTATCTTGAACCAAAAAAGAAATTAGAAATAAATATTTTTACACCATTACAAAAATTTATAAATTTTTCCTAAGTTTATTTTGGTCAGTAGAACCTAAGAAAAATATAAAATGTGTTGTTAAACTTGTTTATCTATTTATTTGTATTTTAGCTATAAAAAAATTTAATATTTAATACATAAAACTTAATATTTATGTATAGAAAATTTTTATAATATTTTATACATGTCACTTACTGTTATGAAATCAATAAAACACTTGTTAGCATTTTTAGATAATTATTGGTACTTATATTGACATAAAACTTAAAATTAAACTATACATATTTTAACATATAAGATATATATATATATATATATATTAACTTGATATTAATACATACCCATTCATAAAACACAATTTCTATGTATAACACTTGTTTACCTACTTAAATATATCCTACTTATTATTAGGATTTAAAAACCAAACAATCTTAATAACGATAATACAATCGAACTTAAGTAAATACTTATTGTATAAAGTATTTAAAGTGTTGTATTCCTATACGCACCTAAAAACGTATTGGAACGGTATATTAGATGGGTATAGATCTTGATCTTTCTCGAGTGGATGGACGCTCGAAAGTCTAGGCGGAGAGTTTGGATTACCGAGTTAAAGGATCCTGTGGCTCAGAAACCTATGAACTGAAAAGGCCATTTTAAATTGAAAGTGTTAGATTGGAAGCTTGTCTAGTATGAAAAGCCTTTCCAAAACGATAAACCTTCTTTAAACTTACTATAAAAGAAAATACTTACACTTATCATAATACGGGCAAAACATCTAAACTATTCTCAACTTATTCTTAGGTTGACTTATTCCGTGCTTCGATCATCCATACTTCCTCTTTAAGGATTACTTTATCTCATCGAATTACTAAGGTAACTTTCATAGCCCCACTCTTATTGCTATAGCACTTTTTATACTTACTGGGGTGAGACACATGCTGCTTTTATACTTTAAACAACTTAGACACAAGTACGAACCTAAACTGTACTATGACTAGCTTATGCTACTAAGACCCCACAGTGATATTTTTTAATTGCTTTCAGGATAAGGCATTCTTAATTATTGGGGGTAGGCCTATCGGGAGTAACGTCCCCGATACATTTGACCGCGATGTCTTTGTATTACTTAATAATGATTTAAACATGGTGATAAGGTACTGCCAACTTATCATCGGGGCAACAAAACAAACGTTTAGTCTAAAATATCACGAATCAGTACTACTTTTGGATCTGCGTGATCTACTTTTATAACAAATCTTATGGTCTAAAAACAAACGGTCAAACATATTTGTTAAACCTATGAATTTCACTCAACCTTTTTGGTTGACACTTTTAGCATGTTTGTCTCAGGTACTGAATGATCAGGACCTCTATATCTACTGCTTATGTGATGACTTACTTGGCTAGGATCAATACTTATCGCATATTTACTTTTCTGCATTTGAACAATTTATAATTCTTGTAACGACATTATTAATTCTTCCGCTGCGTTTATTCAAATACAATTTGGTTTTATTCATATAGTTATTGTTCTCATTTTATAATATGTTGGTATGTATTATGATATTGAATCACATTTCGCCCAGTCCCTAACTGGGGGTGTGACATTTATGCTTTTGGGACTCAATATCGGGGGTAAAAACATGACTTTTTACCCGATATCAAGGGTGATCCTTTTTATCTTCTATCGCCACATAATGATGTTAGCAAGATCGTGGTCTACAAGTAGTATTTATGATGGCCCCGTCAATACACTTAACAGCTCCGTCACTTAGTCCCACAGCTTGATCGAACTTTAAATGAATTTAATAAACAACATTGCATTCTTTTATTCAAAATTTGCTAGTGTGACTAGCTCGAAATGGGGCTGTCAAGCCCGATAGATCTATCCATAGGATTCGCGTTCACCAGTAGAAACCAGTGATTACAGTTACCAGACTAGGAAATATTTTCGTTCAACTCATAATGAATAATTTAAATTTAATTGCCACTTGTGTCTAAACGTAAAACAAAATGCATGTAATCACATCCTAAAATACTTTAAAAAGTATGAAAAACGGGACTATAACTCACCTTAATGTAAACGAAGTAGTAACACAGAAAACGTGAACTGCAAGAAGTAAAGTGATGAAGAATGATCACAACGCCGACCTATATATAAAGCAGGTCGATATAAATAACTAACTTAAGTCAAATCTTAGTATGATAGCTATAGTACTTGTTGCAAGTAAACATAGAACATCACTCAGTATGCTTCGGTTTGATCAGAACAGCGTAAGGACACGTACTTTCTATTTTTAGAAAGTTTTTATTTTTAGCAGGTTTCCATTTTTGGAAAGTTTCTATTTTAGGAAAGTTTCAATTTTAGAAAAGTTTCTATTTTTGGAAAGTTTCTATTTTAGGAAAGTTTCTATTTTTGGAAAGTTTCCATATTTAGAAACTTTCTATTTTTGGAAAGTTTCCATATTTATAAAGTTGTTATTTTTGGAAAGTTTATAAGTTAGGAAAGTTTCCTTAATTAGAAAGTCAACAAAAGTCAACTAAAGTCAAAGTCAACCGAAAGTCGACTCAAAAGTCAACCTTGGTCAAACATAGTTAACATTGAATTTTAAAATATAAATTATATTAATAACATAAGTTATAATGTTATTTAAAGTCATATATGTATAATCATATCATATCATAAGTTTAATTAAATTAAATTGAATTATTAAAGTTAACATAAGTTTAAATGATATAATTAATATAACATAAGTATTTAATTAATTAATTAAATATTAATCATAAAATAAGTATTATTAATTAATAAT